>NC_079873.1:90628583-90729140 GCF_023065955.2 Ursus arctos | reverse complement strand
CAGTTGGCATTTCTGGTGCAATACTGCCATCAAGCGGAACTGTCCTCTGCGATCCCATGAGCCCTGGGCTGTGGCTTGCCTGGGAGTGAAGTCCAGTCCCGGGCGGGACACAAGGGGCCCGTGGTCCCAAGGTGCCTGGCCGTTTTGGCAGGCGCTCCACACTGGTCCGTTGCTGACCAGCTCTGAAGCAAGCGTGCCGTTGGGACGCAGAGGCAAGAGCCCAACCGGCCGTTGCTTGTCATTGCCCCCCTCCCCCCCCCCCCCCGCCCTCCGCTCTGGTGGGGCGTTGGAGAAGGTGGCCCAGAACGTGAAGTGTGCAAAGGCAGAGGCCTTGGCCGGGGGCTGCTCTGCCTCGACTGGGGTGGGGGAGCACCGGGGCCAGGCCTGCCTCCGCCAGACACCAGAGGCGGCAAAGCCCCCCCGCAAGATGGCACTGCAGCTGCCGCGTGTGTGTCAGGCATTGGCGTTTTGGTCCCAGGCGCTGTTGGGGGGGGTGGTCGGGGCGGGTGGTAGCGGGAGGGTTGTGGGTGTGTTGGGGGGAGCGGAGAAGGGGGCTGCTGCTGCCGCTCCTCCTCCCACTTTGGCTCGTCCGAGGGCGGGCCTGACCCTCCTGGGCTCTGCTCCTGGCAGTAAGCCCCGGCACCATCTCCCCCGCCACCCACCCCCCCGCCGCCTCCCAGGACCGCTTCACCGTCCAAGCCCCTTGACACCGAGTGGCCAGGCTCCACACCTGATCCCCAGAACAGGACACAGGGACATCAGGGTGGTCCCCACCCAAAATAGCAGCAGCCCTTCAAGTTCGTGTGCCCTGCGGCTGTTCGGCGGGGCTTGTAGGGCCCTGGGCCCCGCCCAGACCGATCCTGCTCCAGCTCCTTGGGGAAGGGGCACGGCTGCCATCCAAGGCCGGGCGGGCCAAAGGCCCGGCGGCCCTGACCCGGCTGGGTGCCCCTTCCCCCTCCTGCCTGGTGGCTTCCACCCCTCTAGTCCCGCCCAGACATGGCGGCCACCAGGGTCCCGAGCCTTGGCTTCCCGGTGCTGGACCCGCAGGGTACCAGGACCTCGCCCTGTGTCCCGCTGCCTGTCTCTGGAGCCTCTCAGGTCCCCCGGAGGGAGGGGTCCGTCTCCCCTCCCACGTCACTCCTGGGCCTGGCCACTCGGGAAGGCGCAGCGCCGGGCTCACGCGACCTCTGAAGAGTTCCGCTTGATGGCAGTATTGCACCAGGAATGCCACCCGGCCCTTCCCCCAGGGCCTCTCCCTCCGCCCTCTGCCGAAGAAAAAAGGCCACACCAGGAAAAACACCGAAAAAGGAGGCCAAGCCAGTGTCCATCCTCCCTGGCTCCAACATGGCGGCTCCCATGTCTCCTCCACTCTGGTGGCGGAGGGGGGGGTTCGGGGGTCATTCCCGCTTCTGAGGCTCCTGGGAGCGGAACCTCATCCTGTGTCCAGCGGGCCCAGCCCCGCGTGTCCAGATATACCCACAGTCAGGCACCCTTCTGCCATGGCCACCAAGGAGGTTCACGCTCCAGATCATACGGAACGACCTCTGTGGATACCCCGGCTGTCCCCGTAGGCCACATGTGGAAGAAGGTCCGGGATGGGTCGTGCCTTCCCCTGCACACGTGTCCCCCCAGCATCCCCAGGCATCTGCACAAGTCCACCCACCCACCCCACCTCCCCGCCCACCACCACGAGCCCATCGGAGGGCTTGAAGGCAGCCTGTTGGCCCTTTTCCTCACACTTGTCAGCTCCAAGAAACCCCTTAGAGACAGAGAGGGAGAGGGAGAAGGAGAGAGAGAGAGAGAGTGTGTGTGTGTTGGAAGGGGAATGTGAGTGGAGAGAGAGACTGTGCACGCTCACCTCCTTCTTGTCCAAAGCCCCAGGGCACCGTGGTGTTGACCTCCTGGATCTCCTTGTCCCCCCAGCCCTTGCCCGAGAGCCCGGGGGCGTCCGCACGCCCTGTGGGCCCGGGCGCCAACATCGGGCCCCCGGCAGAGCTTGGGTTCCCCGGAACCGTGGGCCGCCCTGCCTGCTGTCTCGGGTGCCTACCCAGCGGGGAGCGACTGCGTCACCCTGGTCCCGAGGCCGAGGAGCAGGGCTTCGCTTGGCGTACCCTTGATTCCAGGTGGGGAAAGTTGGGGGTCGACCCCGTGACTCCAGAGGATGAGGCCCTTGAGGGCTGGAGCGGTCCTTTGGCAGGGTATCCGTAGCCTCTGTCACAGGTCCCGACGTGGGCGCCGTGGGATACCGTGGGGCCCCTGCCCGGACTCTGCTTGGCGAGTCGATCGCGAACCCAGGGCCGACCCACCTGAGCAAGGGGGCACCTGCGTCACCTCCCTTGGCGCGGCCCCGACCCCGACCCCCCACCCCGACCATCCAGGTGGTTGACTGCTCTTGGAGCCAGGCCCTTCCTTCCCGAGGCGGCGCATCCCCCGCCTTGGCGGTCTTCCGTGGCTCCTGCCTGCGCTCGGGGGTGCTCAGGCCTTTACTTTGTGGGCAGGAGGGAATCCCTAGAGTGGGTGGCAGGCCTGGGAGAATGGAGACTGGGGCCTTGAGGCCCGCCGGGGCGGGGGTGGCGGGCGTGGGGTATTGTCTGTTCAGCCTGCTTGGTAGGCCGGGCAGGTGAGAGTGTCCGGGATGACCCTTTGGACTTGAGGCCGACCCGGGCCTAGCACGTATGAGAGGAGAGGACACGTGGGCTCAGGCAACCCCGAGAGGGGCGGCGGAGGCTCGTCACCTTCACGCGACCGCTGGCCGCTCTAGCTGCCTTCACGTGGGCCCAGGAGGCGGGCGGGCGTGCTTGCTTGGACCCGTGCCCTGGGACCACGTCCGACGTGGCCCGTGCCGGGCTGTCTTGCGGAGGACGTGTCTCTTCTGTGGGGCCGCTTGGCACCAAGTGGAAAGAACAGAGTCCCTCCCGTGCATCTTCTTTCTCCAGCTACCACCAACCCCAGCCCCCGGCCCTCGGTAGTGAGTCTCCCACGCGAGCGGGTTTTATGTCCAACAAGGTGTCGTTCGTCCAGGGTTCCAGGGGGCTTGCAAGTGGGGCCGTTGCCTGCCGCGGGACGGTCCGAAAGAGTATCTGCTCCCTGCCCTGGGAAGAGGGAGGTGCTGGGCCTCTCGGGCCAGAGTCTTGGGAGAAGCAGCCTCTCCTGTTTGCAGGGCAGGGAGCCAAGATGTTCCCCAGGGGTTGAGGTTGGGCGAGTCCCGTGTGCCGTGCTAGAGCAGGGAGAGGGCTCCGAGTGCATGAAAGGCGCAGCACCGTTACGCCCTGGGGCCCGGGGCCTGGGGTAGAATGGGGCATCTATCGTTCAGCTTTGCAGGCGCTTGCTGTGGGGTGTGTGGGCAACCTCCTGAGGTTTGGAGGAGGGTGACATCCAACTGTGGTAGAAAAATCTACCATTTTTGTTTGCTGGGGGACGGTGCCCCTGTGACCGTGTGCACGCATGCATGCCTTTGTTCACATGAATTAGCGTGAGCGTGTGTACCTGTGAGTAGAAGTGTGTTTTTGCGTTTGTAGAGTGTGTGTGTGTGTGTCTCTGTGCGTGTGTGTGCGCGCGCGCGTGTGTGTGTGTGTGTGTGTGTGTGTGTTTGAGCGAGCAAGCATGCGCGCTTCTGGCTTCTAATGTGCCTGCCCCCGGGCATGAGAGGCGGGTTGTCAGGGTGCCCTCGATATGACCGTGAGGTGTCCACTGTAGGATCTGGGCCGTTTGACGGGCAAGAAGGGCAGCAGTGTTGTGCGTGGGCCTGGTACCGCTGGTCCGGGAAAGGTGCGGGTCCTCGAGAGCGTGGGCACACGTGCGGCTTGCCCCTCCCTGGCCTGCCCCTCCCGTGGGAGCCGTTGGGAGCTGTCCGGAGATGGAGGCCAGGCCAGGCCCGGGCAGGCACGGGGCCGCGTTGGCGACCGTGGTGCGGCTCCAGGCCGCCCTCCACACTGACAGGTGTGGGCCAGGGTCCACGCCTGAGTCCCGGTTGTGTTGGGGGTGGACCTCACTGTCGACCCCGGGGCCGCTGCCCATGGGCCGCCGCCGACCTTTGTGTCCGGCCGCTGCGGGCCTCAGGGTCAGGCTGGCCTCTGTCGGGGAGTCCTGACTGAGGACCGGGCACCGACTGGCTGGCCGTGGTTGGGGCTCTGGGCCCAGGGCCAAACCGGACCAGCGTGTGTCCCCTGAGGTGTGCTGCAGAGCTGCGCAGGGGGAACGATGGTGTCCCGGATGGGTTCATGGCCACTGCCGGGAGCCTCGGTGAACCTCGCTGGGCCTCGCTGAGCCTCGCCCTAGCGTTTTGGTCACGAAAGCAGGCTGAAGGGAGCCAGAGGGGACGAGGCTCCATGGAGTGCTTCCCCCCCCCCCCCCAGTGCCTGAGACATGGGAGCCGCCATGTTGGAGGCAGGGTGGACATGGCTTGCCTGGCCTTTTTTCTTCTGGCGCCGGGCGGAGGGAGCGGCCCTGGGGGAAGGGCCAGTTGGCATTTCTGGTGCAATACTGCCATCAAGCGGAACTGTCCTCTGCGATCCCATGAGCCCTGGGCTGTGGCTTGCCTGGGAGTGAAGTCCAGTCCCGGGCGGGACACAAGGGGCCCGTGGTCCCAAGGTGCCTGGCCGTTTTGGCAGGCGCTCCACACTGGTCCGTTGCTGACCAGCTCTGAAGCAAGCGTGCCGTTGGGACGCAGAGGCAAGAGCCAACCGGCCGTTGCTTGTCATTGCCCCCCTCCCCCCCCCCCCCCCCCGCCCTCCACTCTGGTGGGGCGTTGGAGAAGGTGGCCCAGAACGTGAAGTGTGCAAAGGCAGAGGCCTTGGCCGGGGCTGCTCTGCCTCGACTGGGGTGGGGGAGCACCGGGGCCAGGCCTGCCTCCGCCAGACACCAGAGGCGGCAAAGCCCCCCGCAAGATGGCACTGCAGCTGCCGCGTGTGTGTCAGGCATTGGCGTTTTGGTCCCAGGCGCTGTTGGGGGGGGTGGTCGGGGCGGTGGTAGCGGGAGGGTTGTGGGTGTGTTGGGGGGAGCGGAGAAGGGGGCTGCTGCTGCCGCTCCTCCTCCCACTTTGGCTCGTCCGAGGGCGGGCCTGACCCTCCTGGGCTCTGCTCCTGGCAGTAAGCCCCGGCACCATCTCCCCCGCCACCCACCCCCGCCGCCTCCCAGGACCGCTTCACCGTCCAAGCCCCTTGACACCGAGTGGCCAGGCTCCACACCTGATCCCCAGAACAGGACACAGGGACATCAGGGTGGTCCCCACCCAAAATAGCAGCAGCCCTTCAAGTTCGTGTGCCCTGCGGCTGTTCGGCGGGGCTTGTAGGGCCCTGGGCCCCGCCCAGACCGATCCTGCTCCAGCTCCTTGGGGAAGGGGCACGGCTGCCATCCAAGGCCGGGCGGGCCAAAGGCCCGGCGGCCCTGACCCGGCTGGGTGCCCCTTCCCCCTCCTGCCTGGTGGCTTCCACCCCTCTAGTCCCGCCCAGACATGGCGGCCACCAGGGTCCCGAGCCTTGGCTTCCCGGTGCTGGACCCGCAGGGTACCAGGACCTCGCCCTGTGTCCCGCTGCCTGTCTCTGGAGCCTCTCAGGTCCCCCGGAGGGAGGGGTCCGTCTCCCCTCCCACGTCACTCCTGGGCCTGGCCACTCGGGAAGGCGCAGCGCCGGGCTCACGCGACCTCTGAAGAGTTCCGCTTGATGGCAGTATTGCACCAGGAATGCCAACCGGCCCTTCCCCCAGGGCCTCTCCCTCCGCCCTCTGCCGAAGAAAAAAGGCCACACCAGGAAAAACACCGAAAAAGGAGGCCAAGCCAGTGTCCATCCTCCCTGGCTCCAACATGGCGGCTCCCATGTCTCGTCCACTCTGGTGGCGGAGGGGGGGGTTCGGGGGTCATTCCCGCTTCTGAGGCTCCTGGGAGCGGAACCTCATCCTGTGTCCAGCGGGCCCAGCCCCGCGTGTCCAGATATACCCACAGTCAGGCACCCTTCTGCCATGGCCACCAAGGAGGTTCACGCTCCAGATCATACGGAACGACCTCTGTGGATACCCCGGCTGTCCCCGTAGGCCACATGTGGAAGAAGGTCCGGGATGGGTCGTGCCTTCCCCTGCACACGTGTCCCCCCAGCATCCCCAGGCATCTGCACAAGTCCACCCACCCACCCCACCTCCCCGCCCACCACCACGAGCCCATCGGAGGGCTTGAAGGCAGCCTGTTGGCCCTTTTCCTCACACTTGTCAGCTCCAAGAAACCCCTTAGAGACAGAGAGGGAGAGGGAGAAGGAGAGAGAGAGAGAGAGTGTGTGTGTGTTGGAAGGGGAATGTGAGTGGAGAGAGACTGTGCACGCTCACCTCCTTCTTGTCCAAAGCCCCAGGGCACCGTGGTGTTGACCTCCTGGATCTCCTTGTCCCCCCAGCCCTTGCCCGAGAGCCCGGGGGCGTCCGCACGCCCTGTGGGCCCGGGCGCCAACATCGGCCCCCGGCAGAGCTTGGGTTCCCCGGAACCGTGGGCCGCCCTGCCTGCTGTCTCGGGTGCCTACCCAGCAGGGAGCGACTGCGTCACCCTGGTCCCGAGGCCGAGGAGCAGGGCTTCGCTTGGCGTACCCTTGATTCCAGGTGGGGAAAGTTGGGGGTCGACCCCGTGACTCCAGAGGATGAGGCCCTTGAGGGCTGGAGCGGTCCTTTGGCAGGGTATCCGTAGCCTCTGTCACAGGTCCCGACGTGGGCGCCGTGGGATACCGTGGGGCCCCTGCCCGGACTCTGCTTGGCGAGTCGATCGCGAACCCAAGGCCGACCCACCTGAGCAAGGGGGCACCTGCGTCACCTCCCTTGGCGCGGCCCCGACCCCGACCCCCACCCCGACCATCCAGGTGGTTGACTGCTCTTGGAGCCAGGCCCTTCCTTCCCGAGGCGGCGCATCCCCCGCCTTGGCGGTCTTCCGTGGCTCCTGCCTGCGCTCGGGGGTGCTCAGGCCTTTACTTTGTGGGCAGGAGGGAATCCCTAGAGTGGGTGGCAGGCCTGGGAGAATGGAGACTGGGGCCTTGAGGCCCGCCGGGGCGGGGGTGGCGGGCGTGGGGTATTGTCTGTTCAGCCTGCTTGGTAGGCCGGGCAGGTGAGAGTGTCCGGGATGACCCTTTGGACTTGAGGCCGACCCGGGCCTAGCACGTATGAGAGGAGAGGACACGTGGGCTCAGGCAACCCCGAGAGGGGCGGCGGAGGCTCGTCACCTTCACGCGACCGCTGGCCGCTCTAGCTGCCTTCACGTGGGCCCAGGAGGCGGGCGGGCGTGCTTGCTTGGACCCGTGCCCTGGGACCACGTCCGACGTGGCCCGTGCCGGGCTGTCTTGCGGAGGACGTGTCTCTTCTGCGGGGCCGCTTGGCACCAAGTGGAAAGAACAGAGTCCCTCCCGTGCATCTTCTTTCTCCAGCTACCACCAACCCCAGCCCCCGGCCCTCGGTAGTGAGTCTCCCACGCGAGCGGGTTTTATGTCCAACAAGGTGTCGTTCGTCCAGGGTTCCAGGGGGCTTGCAAGTGGGGCCGTTGCCTGCCGCGGGACGGTCCGAAAGAGTATCTGCTCCCTGCCCTGGGAAGAGGGAGGTGCTGGGCCTCTCGGGCCAGAGTCTTGGGAGAAGCAGCCTCTCCTGTTTGCAGGGCAGGGAGCCAAGATGTTCCCCAGGGGTTGAGGTTGGGCGAGTCCCGTGTGCCGTGCTAGAGCAGGGAGAGGGCTCCGAGTGCATGAAAGGCGCAGCACCGTTACGCCCTGGGGCCCGGGGCCTGGGGTAGAATGGGGCATCTATCGTTCAGCTTTGCAGGCGCTTGCTGTGGGGTGTGTGGGCAACCTCCTGAGGTTTGGAGGAGGGTGACATCCAACTGTGGTAGAAAAATCTACCATTTTTGTTTGCTGGGGGACGGTGCCCCTGTGACCGTGTGCACGCATGCATGCCTTTGTTCACATGAATTAGCGTGAGCGTGTGTACCTGTGAGTAGAAGTGTGTTTTTGCGTTTGTAGAGTGTGTGTGTGTGTGTCTCTGTGCGTGTGTGCGCGCGCGCGTGTGTGTGTGTGTGTGTGTGTGTGTTTGAGCGAGCAAGCATGCGCGCTTCTGGCTTCTAATGTGCCTGCCCCCGGGCATGAGAGGCGGGTTGTCAGGGTGCCCTCGATATGACCGTGAGGTGTCCACTGTAGGATCTGGGCCGTTTGACGGGCAAGAAGGGCAGCAGTGTTGTGCGTGGGCCTGGTACCGCTGGTCCGGGAAAGGTGCGGGTCCTCGAGAGCGTGGGCACACGTGCGGCTTGCCCCTCCCTGGCCTGCCCCTCCCGTGGGAGCCGTTGGGAGCTGTCCGGAGATGGAGGCCAGGCCAGGCCCGGGCAGGCACGGGGCCGCGTTGGCGACCGTGGTGCGGCTCCAGGCCGCCCTCCACACTGACAGGTGTGGGCCAGGGTCCACGCCTGAGTCCCGGTTGTGTTGGGGGTGGACCTCACTGTCGACCCCGGGGCCGCTGCCCATGGGCCGCCGCCGACCTTTGTGTCCGGCCGCTGCGGGCCTCAGGGTCAGGCTGGCCTCTGTCGGGGAGTCCTGACTGAGGACCGGGCACCGACTGGCTGGCCGTGGTTGGGGCTCTGGGCCCAGGGCCAAACCGGACCAGCGTGTGTCCCCTGAGGTGTGCTGCAGAGCTGCGCAGGGGGAACGATGGTGTCCCGGATGGGTTCATGGCCACTGCCGGGAGCCTCGGTGAACCTCGCTGGGCCTCGCTGAGCCTCACCCTAGCGTTTTGGTCACGAAAGCAGGCTGAGGGGAGCCAGAGGGGACGAGGCTCCATGGAGTGCTTCCCCCCCTCCCCCCAGTGCCTGAGACATGGGAGCCGCCATGTTGGAGGCAGGGTGGACATGGCTTGCCTGGCCTTTTTTCTTCTGGCGCCGGGCGGAGGGAGCGGCCCTGGGGGAAGGGCCAGTTGGCATTTCTGGTGCAATACTGCCATCAAGCGGAACTGTCCTCTCCGATCCCATGAGCCCTCGGCTGTGGCTTGCCTGGGAGTGAAGTCGAGTCCCAGGGTGAATTGAAGGCTTGCCCTATTTTTTTGGTCTCTAAAGCAGGGTGCAGGGAGTCAGAGGGGAGAAGGGTGTGTTCTACAACACTTCACAAGACAGAATATTCTCTCCGTACAGAGTTCTTAAGTTATGGCAGCTGCCATGTTGGAGCCAGAAATGGTGGGCAATCACTTGGCTGTTTGTTTTTGGTTTTTTTTCTTCTGGTGGCTCGTTTTTTTCTGTCAGTGGGTGGATGGAGCGGCTGTGGGGGGTGTGGGGAAGGTCCAGTTGACATTCCTGGTGCAATACTGTCATCAAGTGGAATTCCTCTGTTTCCCATGAACCCTAGTCTTTGGTTTCCTTGGAAGAGTGTCATGGGAACGAGGTTGGAATCATAGTTGGGACACCTTAGGGACTCTTTGCCTGTGACCGTTTGGAATTTTTTGCGTCTTTGCTTCGAAATCTAGGTTTCTAGGTGATGTGCAATAGGCTAGAACATGAGCCCTAGGTGCCCTGGGTTTTGGATATGGGTAACCAAAGCTTCGTACCTTGTGGCATTTTTGTGTTTGTCGTTCTAGATTGGTAAATATTTCCCTTCTTTTTGCTTTGGTTCTTTTCCAGGTGTGGCTTTGGCCACGTATCCCTTCCCCTAGGAGTGTAAGCGTGATTGGCTTTGCGTTTCAGAGGGCCCCCAACGCCTTTCTCTTGGGCCTGCTACAACTTTTGTAAAGAGGTGAATGGCAATTTGGAATACTGCTACCTTTTGGTCAGCAAAGAAGTAGGACTCATAGAATCTTCAGGTCCTCAGAAGCATATGGACCACTTGTTGTTTCCCATCCTTGATTTTCTTTTTTTTTTTTTTTTTTAATTTTATTTATTTATTTATTTGACAGAGAGAGAGACAGCCAGCGAGAGAGGGAACACAGCAGGTGGAGTGGGAGAGGAAGAAGCAGGCTCACAGTGGAGGAGTCTGATGTGGGGCTCGATCCCAGGACCCTGGGATCACGCCCTGAGCGGAAGGCTGACGCTTAACGACTGAGCCACCCAAGAGCCCCCATTCTTGATTTTCTTTACTTTGTGTCGAGAGATTTCACTTGGCCCAGTCCTGAGATCAGTTAATCAAGTGTGTTAGGGCTCCTTTTTGTCCTCCAGACTAACTCGTTTGTGCCGGTGTCTATGCCTGATTCTTGGAGGCTCCATGAGACAAGAGGCATGTCTTTGTGGTCCTTCCATCTTCTTTGCAGGGTTGTTGGACTTCTTGATCGCAGTGCTGATTTCCATTGGTTATCAACGTACTTGTGTTGGCTTTTTTGAAGTCCCTTGATCGGGCTCGTCTTTTGGTGACTTCTTATAATTTTCCATTTTGAGAGTCCCCTGCTCCACTGTGTCTGCTGGTGGCTGGAATAATGTGCCTATACTCAGCATGTTTCTTGAGGTCTTTGAAAAACCTAGAATGGTAATAAAATATCCACAGGTACGTTTTTTAGGTCACTGAGGTGTCTCAATGGGGAGTAATTGCATTTTTGTCATGAAGGCAGGCAAAGAGGACACTACGGAGACCAGGTCCTGCAGATTGGAGTGCCAGTCTTTCAGGCAAATATCCACCAGCCCCAACATGGCCATGATGGTGCAACTTCTTGTGTTAGCTAGTTTACCTAGGTTGGGTTTTTTTTCCCTCTTAGCTATGGGTGGAGTGAGAGGACTTTGAGTGGATTGGTAGTTTGGCACTTCCAGTGCAATAGTGCCTCCAATAATAAAGAATTGGATGTCATAATAACCTTGCTCCTGGGGAGGAGTAAGAAGAGTGAAGTGTGGGCCAAGGAAGAGGGTCCCCAGGATGCTAAGAGATGCACTAGGCACTGGGGAAAGTAAAGCCCAAATCCAAGTGAGGCCTTGGAAACTCCACAGACAGCCATAAGCAAAATCACATAGCATGGGTTCTTGGCTGGCCCCACATAGGAAGCCAAGCCTCAGGACCCTTGGGGCAGCCTTGTCTGTGCTGGTCTAGAGAAATTCTCTCTGAAGGAGCCCTGGCTAGCGTTTTGGGGGTCTTTGACCACATTCATCTTTCCCTCAGTGCAAAAGGAACTTCAGCCTATATGGGCACAATGCCTTAGATGTCTCTCATGGCATCTGAAAGCCAAGCCAAAAACTACTAAGAGCTCTAGAGTGGGACTTCTGTTGCTGGTATAGAAACAGGCTAGGTGATGAACCTCTGTTGAACTCAGGATTAGATATGGAGCCTGACTACCCAGTGCCAAAGGGACCTGACACAGAATGAGAGCCCTCAGAGTCCAGAAGAGAACTGCCCTCAGGACAAAGGAGTCAGGGTTGAAGGAGACCTTCTGCTGAGCCTAAAATGGAATCAGCAGCTGAGGTGCCATCACCTGGGGTCTCCGAGGATTCTGGTACAGGCCTGTGTCCAGGGCTCTTGGAGCCACCTCCCTAAAAGCAGAGTACAGGAGAGGAGCAATGAGGACACCTTGGCCAATCATTTGCATTCTTTAGCTTTCTTAGCCATCTTCCCCCAAGACGTCCTGCGATTCACATCTGGAATGAGAAGGAACGGTCTTGGCGTCCATTCACCTCTGGCTCTCCAGGCCTCAACCGTGTGCTTCCCCCCACAGCTGGGGAATCACCAGAGGTCTGAAGACACTGCCTAAATCTCAGAGCTGTTGGGTTTAGAGAACCTAACCCTCCACTCCCTGAGGTGGGCCACAGATGAAGCATGTCTGCCAAGGACAGGATCAAGGCATGACCTGCCAAGCACACAGCCTTTTCTTTTAGACCCTGAAGGTCCCTACAGTCCACTTCTGGAATACCCTCTGGGGTGGCTTGTGTCCTTTGCCTAGTTCTTACCTGTTGGGTGTCAGTAGGGAAGCAAGTCTTCTGGCTCTACTTCTTCCACACACACCCCTTGTTTTCACCCCTACTGGAAGGGTGCTGAATCCTGCTCCTTGCCCCTTCCTGTCATATTTGTAAGTCAGTTGAACGTGTATCTAGCTATCCTTATGTGGGCTTATGCTTTTGGGGGTCAACCTTCTTTGCCAAGCCTTGGGTCCAGGTCCCAACTTATGATCTGGTTGGTCGCAGTTTAAAGTGGTCTTGGGGAACCTGGCTAGGTCAGTCGGTAGAGCATGTGACTCTTGATCTCAGGGTTGTGAGTTCGAGCCCCACATCGGGTATAGAGCTTTAAAAATAAAAATAAAAATAAAAATAAAATGCTCTTAGTGTGCTCCTCTGGGCAGGGCCGATGGCTGCACCCACAGAGCATGGACTCTGTGTGGGAAATCTCTGGAATCTCCTCAAAGAAGAGGACTTGGGTCATACACCCATACACTGGGAGGGAAGCCAAGGAATAGGGTGTTTCTGGGCCGCGGCATTTCTGACAACTAGTGCAGAAAAGAGACTTGGATCCACCCAGTTGGGAGTATGATGCAGTGAAACTTGTCCTGTCTTCTCCTGCCCCATCCTGTTATATCCTGAGTGGGTATCTACACCCTTTGTCATATGTGACAAGTTAGGCCTTCTCAGATACTGTGGGGCATGGCACCAGGGTCTTTTAAGTGGGAGACAAAATACAGAATACAAAAAAATAGAACTCTAGCTCTAACCTGCAATCTGATTTGCTCTTCTTTGTTTGGGTCTAGTACCAAATAATCAAATTCTCCATGTTTCCTGCAAAATGCTGCCCCTGAGAGGGTGGCCACTTCCTTCCTACCCTTCCCCGGTTTATGTGGTTTTTGAACCTGGAACTTCCAGTCCTGGGTTCCCCGTGGCCCTGAGACCCCACACTGACCATGCTCACCTCTGCGTCAGGGGCAAGATGTCCTGGAGCAGGAGCCTTAGCTCTTCATTCCCTTAACATGGCGGCTGTTGAGGCCACGCCCCCGCCATCTTGGGAGGCTAGAGGCCTGAAGTAGGCAGCCGCCTGCACTGGGGCTCCTTGTTGGGTGAGCCCAGCTCCACCTGTCTCGCTTCCCCACCGATTCTGGAGGTGTGCCTTTCGCTGTGTCCAGCCCAGAATTTTTGGGTGCCCCAGACCCACCTTTCCTCCCACCACAGGCCTTTCTGAGCAGCAGCTCAGATAGATGCTGCAAGCTTTGCTCAAAAAGGTGCCGCTTGATGGCACTGTTGCTCCAGAAATGCCATCCTTGGTTGCTTTGAGGTCTTCCCTCCTCCCTTTTGTGTATTAAAAAGGGCTCATGGAGGCCCAGAAGCCATCTAGCCCCAAACAGATTTGCTATACTGGGGTGTTGGGAGGTAGTGGCTCTTCCTTTTGGGCTTCTTATTGGCAGTAGGAATGCAGTAGGAATGTACCTATAATGCCGTCCAAAGGAATCCGCGCATGTGTAGATCCAATTTCACGTCTCTCTAGGAGTTTTTTGTACACATATCCTGGGAGCAGAGTCCTGTTTTCTCTGTACACTTGTGGATGGACATCTAATTGCGTGAATGTAGACAGAATCCTCACTTTCCAGGGACATTGATTTATAGCAGTTGGTGTCACGATGACTTTGGATGTCCCTCATTCTCCTTGAGATATTGCCTCTCTTCTGTGCTCAGCCAGGTTCTGTATCCAGCTTAAGGGCTCAGGAGCCAGCCCTAGAGGGAGTAGGCAATTATGGCGGCAAGGAAGAACTGGTAAGATCCAGGTCTGGTTAGAAGAGGGGAGGTGGATTGCCCAGGCTCACCTCCAGGAGCCTCAGGCAGTCGCTCTGCCTTGTGTGCCCCAAGATGGTTGTGGGTGGGTACAGGGTGTTGGGGTCCATGAGACAAGTAGAGAGCCCAGTGACTCAATCCAAGAGTCAGATGACCTGAGTGAGGGCCATTGTTCAGGAGACCATTCTGGGAAGCATCCTTGGGAGTGGGTATTCCACTCAGTATTCATGCGCATTCACCATTCATTCATAAATACATACGGATACACAGAAGTGTATATGTGTTTGTGTGTGTGTGTGTGTGTGTGTGTGTGTGTGTGTGTGTTTGTATACACGTATACATTTGACCCTTGAAGAACTGGGTTTGAACTGCATTGGGTTTGAACTGCATTGATTCTGAATTGCAGGGCCCCACTTAAATATACAGATTGTTTTAAATAAATACAGCCCAGTACTATAAATGTGTTTTCCTTATGATTTTCTTTTATTACTTTATTTTTATTTTTTAAATGTTCGTTCCAATATAATTAACATACAGCATTATATCAGTTTTGGGTGTACAATAGGATGATTGAATAATTCTATACATTACTCAGTGTTCATCAAGATGAGTGTACTCTTAGTACTCTTAATCCCCTCCACCTATTTCACCCATCCCCCCATCCACCCCCCTTCAGGTAACCATCAGTTGTCTATAGTTAAGAGTATGGTTTTTTTGTTTCTTTTTTTCTGTTTGTTTTGTTTCCTAAATTTCCACATTTGAGTGAAATACTGTCTTTCTCTCGCTAATGTATTTTACTTCATATTGTACCATCTGGATCCATCCATGTTGTTGCAAATGGCAAGATTTCATTCTTTTCGATGGCTGAATAATATTCTGGGGGGGGGGGTGTCTCCCGTATCTTCTTTATCCATTCACCAACAGTGGACACTTGGCTGTTTCCATAATTTGGCTGTTGTGAATTATGCTGCAGTAAACATAGGGGTGCATATTATCTGTTCAGTTTAGTGTTTTCATATTTTTTTGATAAATATGTAGCAGTGGAATTAACAGATCATATGGTAATTCTATTTTTACATTTTTAGGACCCTCCATACTGTCTTCCACAGTAGCTGTACCAGTTTGCATTCCCACCAACAGTGCACGAGAGAATTCCTTTTCCTCCACATCCTATTTCCTGTATTTTTGTTTTTAACCATTCTTACAGGTGCAAGGTGAGATCTCATTGTGGTTTTGATTTGCATTTCCTTGATGATGAGTGATGTTGAGCATCTTTTCATATACATGTTGGACGTCTGTATGTCTTTTTTTGGAGAAATGTCTGTTCATGTTTTCTAGCCATCTTTTAATTGGATTACTTGGTGTTTTTATCTTGTATAAGTTCTTTATATATTTTAAACACTAATTCTTTATTTGATGTGTCATTTGCAAATATCGTCTCCCATTCAGTAAGTCATCTTTTAGTTTTGTTGATTGTTTACCTTGCTGTGCAGAAGTTTTTTATTTTGATGTAGTCCCAATAGTTTAATTTTGTTTTTGTTTCCCTTGCCTCCGGAGATGTATCAAGAAAAATGTTGCTGTAGCTGATGTCAGAGACATTACTATCTGTGCTCTGTTCTAGGATTTTTATGGTTTCAGGTCTCACATTTAGGCTGTTAATCCACTTTGAGTTTATTTTTGTGTGTGGTGTAAGATGGTGGTCCAGTTTTCCCAAATCCATTTGTTGAAGAGACTTACTGTCTTTTTCCCATTGCATATTCTTGCCTCTTTTGTGAAAGATCAATTGACCATATAATCATTTGTTTATTTCTGGGTTTTCTACTCTGTTCTAGTGATCTATGTGTATATTTTTCTGCCAGTACCATACTGGGTTTTTTTGTTTGTTTTAGAGAGGGGGAGGGAGGGAGAGGCAGAGGGAGAAGGAAGAGAGAGAATCTTAAGCAGGCTCCTTGCCCAGCATGGAGCCCTATGCAGGAGTTTACAATCCTGGGATCATGATCTGAGCTGAAATCAAGAGGCAGCCACTTAACTGATTTGAGCCACTCAGGTGCCCCAGTACCATACTGTTTGGATTACGACAAGTTTTTGTAGTATACTTGAAACCTGGGATTGTGATGCCTCCAGTTTTGTTCTGTCTTTATCAGGATTGCTTTGGCTATTTAAGGTCTTTCGTGGTTCACAAATTAGGATTATTTGTTCTAGCTCTGTAAAAAATGCTGTTGGTATTTTGATAGGGATTGCATTAAATTTGTAGATTGCTTTGGGTAGTATGGATATTTTAACAATATTTGTTTTCTCATTCCATGAGATGGACTATCTTTCCATTTGTGTCAATTCCTTATGATTTTCTTAAAACATTTTTTTCCCAAAAAAATTTTCTTCTAGTTTACTTTAACACATGTACAAAATATATATTAATTTAACGTTTATGTAATTGG
This sequence comes from Ursus arctos, assembly GCF_023065955.2. Lineage (NCBI taxonomy): Eukaryota > Metazoa > Chordata > Mammalia > Carnivora > Ursidae > Ursus > Ursus arctos. The sequence goes on along the minus strand of NC_079873.1, from coordinate 90,713,054 downwards.
AGAGATTTCTAGTCAACATTTGTTATTAGTAAGGTTTTTGAGGAAGTAAAAAGTCATTTCTGGATTTTCAACTCCAGTGGGGGGTATGAGTCTGTGCCCCTAACCCTGGAGGTATTCAAAGGTCAGCTGTATATAAAAATTTCCTCCTTCTTTACCCTCTAATCACTTTGGAAATGCCACTGTAGAAGGATCAAACTAAAAGTTCTTACCATTGAATGATGACCATTCCCAATTTGTCTCTCTGCCTTCCAAATTCCTTCTCACAGTGGGAACCACATGTAATATTTGTCATGTGGTTTGGGGGTTGAATGCAAATGAATTCTAACAGACACACGTGGCATTCTCCATTTCCCTTGCTCTGACCTCATAAGGCTCCTGTAGTAATAACATTCTTTTGCATTTGACTGCTCTCACAGCCCATAAATTGCTTGGCTTTGACACATCTATATGGAATAAATGTTCTGTTTTATCCTCTCCAGTTTTCTCTGACCAGTACCCAGTGTAGGGCGCCCTGGTTTTTTCCTGGGGGCACAAGCCTACATTATTTCACTTGTCCCTTCTCTTTGGAGACTAGGTTCTCTTTTCTCTCTTCTTCTCCTGTTTCCTATTCAATTTGGGACTTTGGCATCTGTGTTAGAAGGCCCCGCCACCCTCCGGTCTCCCGAGTGTACCACTGTCCACACCTGCACTGGGGTCTACCAGTGAAGAAGAGCTAGGTCCTCAGGCTCTGTATATCATCTTTCTCAGTGTAGGTGGCTCACCTCTCTCTCGACTCCACTGCCAGTGCCACTGGTCTGCCACAGACCTTTGTGTCTGCCTGCTTGAGGTCTTGTAGTCAGGATTATGTCTCAGTGACTGGAAAGAATGTCCAGGAAGTATGGGCCTTGCTGGACACCAGTGGGAAATGACTCTGCACGCATGCTCCGTGTGTTTCCCAAAGTCTAAGGCATTTGTTGAGTGCTAAAAAAGTAGCCATGAATACTTTTGGGTCCTCTGCTCGGGTGCTTTGATGGACAGTCACTGCTTTTTGGTCATGAAGACAGGCTGAGAGGATGCTAGAGACTAGGCTCTGCAGACTTTGAGGTGTGGCTCCACTCCCTTGTGGTCAAAATGCTGAACTGGTTCTGTGAGCCAGGCTAGACAGAGATTGGTGTTTTTTTCTTTAAGAAAGGGTGGAGGGGTGGAAGAACAGGTTGACGTTTCTGGTGCAATACTGCCATCACGAGGGAATATTTTACGGATTCCATGAACCCTGTATCATTACTTCCTGGGGAAGAGTGACAAGGGACAGTGCCCCAGGGAGGTCAAGAGATTCAGGAGTCACAGGGATAAGCGTGGCACAAGGCTGAGTGGGGCTGTGTAAGCTCCAGAGATAGGCACTAATTCAAGGATCATGGCCTGGGAGCCTAGTGGGTCTAGCATAGAAAGCCAGGGTTCGGGACTCTGGTGGCTGCCATGTCTGAGCAGGACTAGAGGAATTTACTATGAAGGAACCTAGACCAGGAGCCTATGGGCATTTGACCAAGTGTCCCAATGAATCCTAGAGAGATCAGGTTTGGTCCGGTGGGTCCTGGAAGCCTCTTTGGGCATGATGATGCACAACCATAAACCACCACTGGAGTCCTGCTGCCATTGGCAGCCACAGAGACTGGTTGAATGACATTCCTCTGGCCAGCTCAGAAATAGAATGTGGAACCTGGCTATCCAGTGCCAAGGGGGCACGAGGCCCAGTGAGAGCACACAGACTCCGGAAGGAAACTGCTGTCACCAGGATGATAGCATCAGGGTTGAAGGAGACCTCCAGAGCCTAAAATGAAACCAGCAGCTGTGGGGCTATTTCCTGGGGTCCCAAAGGACTCAGGCACAGACCTGTCTCCAGGGCTCCTGATCCTACCTCAGCAGCAGCAGAGAGGATGAGCAGAACAAGGCAAACACCCTGGCCATTCATTTGCACACGTCAACTTTCTTGGCCACTTTCCCCAAGAGGCCCTGAGGCTGACTTCTGCAATGAGAAGGCATGGCCCTGGCTTCCATTCACCCTTGGCTCTCCAGGCCTCAACCCCATGCTTGCCCCCACAGCTGCAGAATCACCAAGAGGTCTGAAGACACTGCCTAAAACTCAGAGCTGTTGGGTTGAGGGAACCCAACCCTTCTCTCACCCTGAATTGGTCACAGATGAAGCATGTCTGTCAAGGACAGAATCAAGGCACACAGCCTTTTCTTCTAGACCCTGACTGTCCCTATGACTCACTTCTGGAAGACCATCTGGGGTGGCTTGTGCTCTTTGCCTGGCTCTTACCTGTTGGGTGTCAGTAGGGGAGCAAGTCTCCAAACTCAGCTTCTCCCTCCACACATAGGCCTTGCTTTCATCCCTCCTGGAAAGGTGCTGAAACCCATTCTCTACCCCTTCATCATGCACTTGTGAGTTGTCCAAAGTTTGTCAAGCGGCCCTACGTGGGCTCACCCTTTGTGGTCAACTATCTTTGCCAAGCTCAGGGTCCAGGTCCCAGGTCCCGACTTAGATAATCTCATTAGTCCCCAGTTTAAGGTGGTCTAGGTTTGCCCCTGTGGCCAGAGCCAATGGCTGTACCCACAGAACATGGACCCTGTGTGGGAAATCTCTGGAGTCTCCTCAAAGAAGAGGACCCAGGTCATATACCCTTACACTGGAAGGGTGGCCAAAGAATAGCGTTTCTGGGGTGTGACATTCCTGACAAGTAGTGAGGAAAGCTGACCTGTGTCTCCTCAGTCTGAAGATGATGTCCATCCCAACATACTGATGCTTGTCCCATCATCTGTCCTGTCTTGTCCTATCCTATCCTGAGTGGGACCCTCTGTCATGTGGGATTTGTAGGGCTTTTTAGGGTACTGTGGGACCTGGCATCCAGGCTCTTTTAAGTGGGAGCCAAAGTACAAAAAACATAACTCTAGCTCTAACCCTCAATGCACCTGAATTGCTCTCCCATGTCTGGGTCTAGTACCAAAGGAAACTCTCCATCCTGCCTGCAAAATGCTGCCCCTGGGAGGGTGGCCACCTCCTACCCTTTCCCATTTCTGTGGTGGCTGGGCTTCTTGGAGCCTCTGGTTCTGGGTTCCTAGTGGCCCTGAGACCCCAGCGCCCCCCCCCCCCCCCCGACTGAACTTGCCTCTGAACCAAGGGCAAGGATCAACTGGCCAGACACCCTGGAGTTGGAGCTTCAGCTCCTATTCCCCTAATATGGCGGCTGCCGAGGCCATGGCCCCACAGCCTGGGGAGGCCTGCGTCCTGGCAGCCCAACACTACGGTTGGTGGAACCCATCTCTGTCCACCGTGTCTCTTCCCCACTGATTCTGGAGGTGTGTCCAGCCCAGAATCTTGTGGGTGCCCCAGACCACCCTTCCTCCCATCACAGGCCTTTCTGAGCAGCAGCTCAGACAGATGTTGCAAGCTTTGCTCAAAAAGATTCCACTTGATGGCACTGTTGCTCCAGAAATGCCATCCTTGGTTGCTTTGAGGCCTTCCCTCCTCCCTTTTGTGTAAGGGCTCATGGAGGCCCAGAAGCCGTCTAGCCCCAAATAGATTTGCTGTACTGGGGTGTTGGGAGGTAGTGGCTCTTCCTTTTGGGCTTCTTTTTGGCAGTAGGAATGTACCTATAATGCCATCCAAAGGAATCTGCGCGTGTGTGGATCCAGTTCCACATCTCTCTAGAAGTTTTAAGTGCACATTTCCTGGTGACAGGGACCCTGTGGTTTTTGTTGTGGTAGTGGTTGTTTTGGTATACTTGTGAATAGACCTCCACATGGGAGTGTTTGGGCGGAATCCTTGCTGAGGACATTGGTTCGTAGTAGTAGATAGCGCAAGTTCTTGATGCCCCCTTTTTCTCCTTGAGGTATTGTCTGTCCTATGTGCTCCTCCAGCCACATCCAGCTTAAGAGCTCAGGAGCAGGCCCTAGAGGGTGTAGGCCATTGGGGCAGCAGGAAGAAATGACAGGGTCCAGGTCTGGTTAGAAGAAGGGAGGTGGGTTGCTCAGGCTCACCTCCAGGAGCCTTTGGCAGTCACTCTGCCATCGTGTGCCCCAGGATGGTTGTGGGTGGGTACAGGGTGTTGGGGTCCACGGAACAGGTGGAGAGCCCAGTGACTCCAGCCACACAGTCAGATGACCTGGGTGAGGGCCACTGTGTTCAGGAGACCCTGCTGGGACACCATCCTTGGGAATGTGTCTGTATTCCACTTTACATACATATACATCAAAGTGCGTGTATGTGTTGCATCTAAGTTGACCCTTGAAGAATATGGGTTTGAATTGCATTGATCTGAATTGCATAAGGCACTTAAGTATACAGGTATTTTTCAATAAATACAGTACAGCGCTGTAAGTGTGTTTTCCTTATGCTTTTCTTAAAATATTTCTCTCCAGTTTACTTTATTGTAAGAATACACAAGTGACACAGATAGCTACAAAGTAAGTTAATTGTTTATGTAATTGGAGAGACTTCTGGTCAACCATTGTTCTTAGTAGGTTTCTGGGGGAGTGAAAAGTTGTACGTGGATTTTCAACTGGGTTAAGTGGGCTTGTTGGCTTCCAACCCCCATGTTATTCAGTGGCATTTAATATTTCCCTTCTGTACTTTACCCTATAACTGCCTGGAGATGCCAGTATGGAAAGAAATTTCTCCAAATTGGGGCGCCTGGTTGGCTGCCTTTGGCTCAGGTCATGATCCCAGGGTCCTGGGATCGAGCCCCGCATCGGGCTCCCTGCTCAGTGGAGAGCCTGTTTCTCCCTCTCCCTCTGCCTGTCGCTCTGCCTACTTGTGCTCTCTATCTGTCTGTCAAATAAATAAATAAAATCTTTAAGAAAAAAAAAATTTCTCCAAATCAAAGCAGAAATCCTTACCCTTGTGTGATGACCGTTCCCAAGTTGTCTCCATCTTTCATCCTCTGCTCCACAGTGGGGACCACATAATTTTTGTCATGAATTTTTTGGGGTTCAACTATAATGAAATCCAACAGACACAGAGGGCATTCTCCATTTCCCTTGGTCTGACACCCTAAGGCTCCTCTAGTAGTAACACTCTTTTGCATTTGACTCCTCTCACAGCCCGGAAGTCCCCTGGCCTTGGCACATCTGTACAAAGTCAAGGTCCTGTTATACTTGATCCTTTATATTTCTTTTATAATAGTACCCAGTGTCCAGTGCCTTGGATCCTTCCTGGGGCAGAGGCATAGGCTATTTCAGTTGTCCTTTCTCTTTGGATACTAGGTTCTCTTTTCTTTCTTGCTACTCTTCTCTCGTCAACCTGGGGCTTTGGCATCTGTGGTACAGTGTCAGGTTGCCCTCCCATCTGACCTGCGCGTATCACCGTCCACTCCAGAACCCGGGGGCCATCACTGGAGAAGAGCTAGGTCCTCAGTCCCTGTTCATTGTCTCTTGCTGCGGGTGGTTCGTCTTTCTCCACTCTACTGCCAGTGATAGTGGGTTGCTGCAGACCTTTGTGTCTGGCTACTGGGTGTCTCCCATTTAGACTGCTTTCTCAGTGACTGGGGAGAATGTTCTGGAAGTATATGCTCCGCTGGGCACTGGCTGTGCCTCTCTTCCTACCCTCATTGTGTTTCCAGATGTCTGAGACAAATGTGGAGTGCAAAGAAATAGCCACGGATACTTTTCAGGTCCACTGCTAGGGTACCCAGATGGGAAATCATTGCTTTTGTGTCACGAAGGTAGGTTGGGAGGATGCCAGAGAGACCAGGCCTTGCAGAATGGAGCTCCAGACTTTGAGGCTCGTGCCCCTTTACCCCAAAGTGGCCAAGATGGTGAGCCACCTTGTGTTAGCCAGGTGGCACACAGGTTGCCAGTTTTTCTGTTAGCAAAGGTGTGGAGGGCAGGTCCGCATTTCTGGTGCAATACCGCCATCATGAGGAAATGCTTTTTGCAAATATCGCAAGCCTTGTACCATCACTTCCTGGGGGAGGAGTGATAAAGGAGTGAGGCATGAGAGGAGGACAGTGTCCCCAGGAGGTGAAGAGGTCCACTAGGCACAGGGGTAAGCGTGGTGCAAAGCTGAGTCAAGCCATGGAAGCATCAGAGACAGGCACGGGTACAGGATCTTGGTCTCCAGACCTGGAGGTCTGACACAGGGAGCAAAGGTTTGGGACCTTGGTGGCTGCCATGTCTGGACAGAACTAGAAAAAATTTGCTCCAAAGGAGCCCAGGCCAGGGGGCTGTGGGTATTTGGCCACATGTCGCTTCCATTAGGTGAGAGACATTTGGCCTGGGAAGGCCCAGGGGGTTGAACCTTTTGTGCTTAACCTTTTTTCCTCACTTTGGGGCCAGGTCCTGATGTATATGGTCTGATTTCTTACTGGCTTAAAGTGGTCTGGGGTGGCTCAATCAGGTGAGGGTCCATCTCTTGATTTCAGCTCAGGTCATGTCAGGGTTGTGGGATGGAGCCTCACATCGGGCTCTGCCGGGCATGGAGCCTGCCTAAGATTCTCTCCCTGTACCCACCACCCACCCCGCCCTGGTTCCTGCTGACTCATGCTCTCTCTCTAAAAAAAAAAGAAAAAGATAAGAAAAGGTTTAATTTAAAAAAATAAAGTAGTCTCTGTCTGCTCCTGCTGCAGGTTGATGGCTGCACCACAGAACATACACCCCACGTGGGAAATCCCAGCAGTCTCCACAACAAGGATCCAGTTCATACACCCATATATTATTAGGAGGTTCCCATGGAGTACAGTGTTCCTGGGCTGGGCTGCAAAGTTCCTGAAGTGTGTGAGGAGAATACCTAGATTCTCTCACTCTGGGGAATGATGTCCACCTCAAGGTATTAATCCTGGTCATATCTGCTTCTGTTTCCTCCCCTTCTTAGTGCATAGCCACACCCTTTGTCATATGGGACAGGTAGGGCTGTCTGGGATACTGTGGGGCCTGGGACTCAGATTCTTTTTAGTGGGAACCAAAGTAAACAAAACAACTGTAGCTCTAACTTGTGATGTACCGGCATTACTCTTCCTTGTCTGGGTCTAGTACCAAAGTAATCAGGAAATTCTTTATCCTGCCTGCAGAATGCTGCCCTGACAAGGTGGCTATCACCTCCCCTTTCTCCTGTTCCTGTGGTGTCTTGGCCTGGACACTCCAGTCCTGGGTTCCTTGTTGCCCTGAGACCCTAGGAACTCCTGGCCGAATTTGCTTTGGACTGAAGGCGAGGATCCACAGGCCAGATGACCTGGAGTATGAGCTTCAGCGCCTTGGCTACTAACATGGCTGCTGCCGAGGCCACGCCCCCACAGCCTGGGGAAGCCAGCAGCCAAAGCTGCGCTCCGTCCATCCTGTGTTGTTTCCTCACTGATATTGGAGGTTGCCAGGCTGCTGGATCTGGTCCAGAATATTCTGGGTGCCCCAATCCCACCCTTCTTCCCATCATAGGGCTTCCTCACGGGATCCACGGTCAGCCTCAGCATCTGCAGGCTTTTCTTAAAAAGTATCCACTTGATGGCACTGTTGCTCCAGAAATGCCAACACAGGCTTGCAGGTGTGGCCTCTCTCACTTTGGTGAATCTGAAAATGCCCCTGGGGGAGGTTTAAAAGTCATCTGTGCTCTTCAGGTGGGGTCAACTCTACTGTGCTGTTGGGGCAGGTCCTGGTTTTTTCCTTTGGGTTTCTTGCTGGCAGTAGGAATACGTCTATCACCCCATCTCAGAGTTTTAAGCCTGCATTTCCTGGCAAAAGGGACCCCGTTTTCTCTGCATTCTTGTGGATGGAGATGTGTATGGGTGTTCTGGGTAGAATCCTAGTTTTCCAAGGACGTTGATTTATAGCAGTAGGTGTCACGATGACCTGGATGGTCCCCTGTTCTCCTTGAGATATTGCCTGTCTTCTGTGCTCAACCAGGTTCTGCATCCAGCCCTAGAGGGAGTAGGCAATTATGGCAGCAAGAGGAACTGATAAGGTCCAGGTCTGGTTAGAAGAGGGGAGGTGGATTGCCCAGGCTCAGCTCCGGGAGCCTCAGGCAGTCACTCTGCCTTGTGTGCCCCAGGATGGTTGTGGACGGGTAGGGGGCGGTGAGGTCCATGGGACAGTGGCCCCGTGGCTCCGTCTATACAGTTATGACCTTGATGAGGATCATTTGTTCAGCAGCCTTTTCTGAGAAGCTGTTCATGAGAGAATGTCTGTACTCTACCCTCAAACCCCTAATTCGTTTATTCATATACATGTATACATCATGTGTATATGGAAATACGTATTTCCAAACTCTTACACTTTTCCGGAACTGCCTTGGAGATGCTACTGTGGATAGAAATTTCTCCCAATCAAAGCTAATGCTCCTACCATTGCTTGGTGACCATTCCCAATTTGCCCACCTGTCTTCTAACCCCCTTTCTACATTGGGGAACCTCTTGTCGTTTTTCACTGTGTATGTTTTAGCCCTGAATGCCATCGACAACAATCAGACACAGAGGGCCATCTACATTTCACCTGTTTTTGTCCTCACAATGCTCACAGAAAAATATACGTTCTTTTGTCTTTGGCTGCTGTCCCAGCGTATAGGTGGCCTTGGCACATCTGTGCCAGAGTAAATGTCCTGTTCTCCTTGAACCTGTCCTTTTCTTTTTGAAGATTTTATTTTTTATTTATTTGAGAGAGAGAGCCAGAGAAAGCATGAGCTGGGGGAGAGGCAGACTCCCTGCTGAGCAGGAAGCCCGATGCAGGCCAAGATGCCGGGATCCTGACCTTAGCGGAAGGCACACACTTAACCAACGGAGCCACCCAGGCGCCCCGTTTCTTTTCTTAGAAACTAAGAAACTACCTGGGTCGGATGCCTGTATCTCTGCCTGGAGGCAGGAACATAGGTTATTTCATGGGTCCCTTCTCTTTGGACATTAGATTTCTCTTTTCTTCCTCTCCTATGATAGGAGTGGCTCTGTGCAGCGTACAGATTTGTTTACCAGAGTTCGAGTGCACATGATCGGAATACATTTTCCAACGTCAGCGTCCACCCAGAGGAAATTGGTTGGTCAAACTGTAAGTCAACCACATCCTAGAGTAAATGCCTTTATCACCAGAAAGTCAATGTGGTGGGTCTGTTTGGGGCCAGAGAGGAGAAAGTTGGTGCCCATTTACCCGCATGTCACGTGAGCTGCCGTCAGTTGAGGATCTATTTGTAGAGGAGGAGCCTAAGGATACAGGACCCTGAATTCTTTGGGTCAGGATATGCCATTGGTAGGGGGGTAGGGATGCCTTGCTTTGTTTCTTTGCCTAGCTTACTTAATAAGCTTTTGGAGTGGTGCCTAGAAAAAATTAAGCCTTCAGCTGATACGAAGCTTGCAAGGCAGTTCCCAAGGAGGATGGCCTTCGTCGTTATGGGCCAGTGTTTAGGGCTTGAAATGTCCGTGTCGTTTGTGATAAAATTGGGTTGGTGGGAAATGGGAAAACCTGGAAATGAGTCGGGGGGGGGGGCGCGGTTCTTTCTGTCATGATTAAAATGTTCTAGCTGATGTGTATATTAACTCTGAATAGCTAAAAACCACTGAATTGTTCACTTTAAAGAAGTGAATTGTACAGTATATACTGCAGTTAAAGTAGCACTTGGAATTATAACTGTATGAACATGTATTTTTTAAATAGAGGAGACCTTAAATGAACAACATAACTATTGTTTTCCAATCTTAGAAATCAGAAGATCAGCAAACTAACACAAAGCAAAAGCAGAAAGAAGGAAATAATTAAGGCAGGGATAAAGAAGGAAATACAGAATAGAAGAGAAGAAAACTACAAGTTAGTTCTTTGAAAAGATCGATTAAAGTGACAGATCTTTAGCAAGACCGAATGGAGAAAACGGAAATAACTGAAGTTAAAAATGTGAGGCAGGGGGACACTATAGCCTATGTCAGAGAATTGGATGGGCGATTGGATTGTATTATGAACAACTGTACCCAACAAATAATAAGGTAAAATTAGTAGAAACAAGTTAGAAAAGCTGACTCAAGAAGGTATAGATAGATGATCTTAACAGAGATGTAGCGGTTACATATTTTGATTAAGTAGTTAAAAATCTCCATCACATACAATTCCAGGACAAGATGCCATCACTGGGAAATTTTAACCACTTAAAGAGGAACTGGCACTAATCCTCAGATCTAATAAATTGGGAACACATCTGTATTAGGGTCTCCAGAGAAATGGTGCCATATAGAGAGGCAGAGAAATTTATTTTATGAAATTGGCTCATGTGATAGTTCAAGCTGAGAAGTACAGAATCTGCATAGTAGGCTGGCCTGCTTGGGACCCATGAGAAGGAGTCTTATGGCAGAGTAGGGGTAGAATTCTCTCTTCTTCGTAGGACTTCTATCGTTTTTCTCATGTGGCCTTCAGCTGATTGGATAAAGCCCACCTGTCTTGTAATCTGATTTAATGATTGAAATGTTAGTCTCATCTAAAAATACCTTCACCATTTAGACTGGTGTTGGACCAAATATCTAGGTGCTATTGCTTAGCCATGTTGACACATAATCTTAACAGCCTATGTCATTCTTTGAGACCAGCATTACCTTGTGCCAAAGCCAGGGAAAAATAACAAGAAAACTACAGACCAATATCTTGTCTGACTATACACATACAAATCCTCAGCAGAATACCGCCAAACATAAGCCAAGCATATTTGAAGATTATATATCAGGAACGAGTGAGTTTTACTCCAGGAATGCAAAGGTAGATAAACATGAGGATATTAATCAATGTAATATACACAGAATGAAGGTGAAAACCCACATAATCATCTCAATTGATGTGGAATAACTCCTTGACAAATACCCTTTTATGAGAACAATAAAATAGGAACTTCAGCACGATAAAGGGCATATGTGAAAACCCCACAGCCAATGTCATACTCAATGGTGAAAGACTGAAATGTTTCCCATGAGGAAGAGCATGATGCCCATGATTGCCACTTCAAAATTTTACTGGAAGTTGTAGCCATAGCAAAATTAGGTGAGAAAAATAAAAGCCATCCAAATTGGAATGGCTTTTTGCAGATGACATGGAGTATCCCAAGAATACACACACACACTAGAGTGCTAATACATGAATTTGGCAAAGGTGCAGAATATAAGATCAGTATGCAAATATCAGTTGTATTGTCCATAAATGCAACGACATGTATCTACTTGTGGCAGAGGGAAGTGTACACACAGACATTAGGAAGAGAAGGCAATGTGAAGACAGAACAGAGATATGTGGCCATGAGCCAAGGGATGCCAAAAGTTCTGGAAGGTGGAAAAGGCAAGGAAAAAATTGTCTCCTGTAGCCTCTACCCTACCAACACCTCAACTGTGGACTTCTGCCCCCCAGAACTGTGAGAGAGAAATTGTTGTTGTTACAAGCCACTCAGTTTGTGGCAGCCCTAAGAAACGAATACAATTATCCTTACACCACTTTAATTCCCTTTTACCTTCTAAGTGAATTTCATATTCCCTATGGCGTTTCCAATTATTTAGATAATGTACTGAAAGAGAAACAAAGTGGTGAGTTCACAAAGGAAAGGGAAAGAGTCCGCAATCAGACTCTCTTATCATACCATACTTGTACACAGCTATGCAGTTATTTTTACATTAATGACAACCAGTGCCTAGAAGATGCCAAAAACCTCTAGTCAGGGTTTTTACCTTTGAACATTTGACTCTCTGTGGGGAATCTAGTGCTGCTATTCAAGAATCAATACATGGAGTTCAGGTTTATACATTTATTTCTGCTTCATTTCATAATTTAGAGCAGACAGTATGATAAAGGAGCAGGAGATCCCCCAACCAAGGTAATGGTGGTGGATATAGTATATACCAGTTAGTAGAGGTAAAGCAGTCGGCAGAGGAGGAGCAATTCCTATGGGTAGAGGTGGTACTGGGAGAGCTGGTGGCGGGGATGGCCCTCTGTCTGCCTGTGGATGTGGTGGAGAGGTCCTGGACTTTATGAGCAACCTCCAGGTCCAAGTCCATGTTCCTAAATACTTGTAATAGAATATATAGCCCAGAATGCATAGCAATAGACACTTGTGATTTTTTATAGATTATATACTGCATATTAATTGATCAGCATTCAGTGATATAACAGTACATGCAAAGGACTTAGATCACATAGATATGTGATGAGCACTGTACACAATGACTACTTCTGCTAATACTCTGATACTAGGAGAGCTGGCCTCCTCGTCAAAGGCCTTGTGAAACAGTACTCCAAAATAATGAAAACCTAGATATCATGATAAACCTATGCAAAGGAGAAATCCTCTGTCTGGCTTGGACTGTTAGACTGGTTGGTTCAAAAATTTTTCCTCACTTTTGATCCTCATTAGAACTCCATAATGTAGTTAGTTAGGAAAACTAGTTTGATCTCACTACTTAACGAAGAGTTACCATAGTCTAGAAATTTAAGTGACTAATGCAATGTCTTAGACTCAATCAGTTCTAAAGCTTACCTCCTAATAAAGACTTTTTTTTAAGATTTTATTTATTTATTTGACAGAGATAGACAGCCAACGAGAGAGGGAACACAGGCAGGGGGAGTGGGAGAGGAAGAAGCAGGCTGCCAGTGGATGAGCCTGGTGTGGGGCTCAATCCCAGAACGCCGGGATCACGCAGTGAGCCAAAGGCAGACACTTAGCAACTGAGCCCCTCAGGTGCCCCTCCTAATAAAGATTTTAAGTGTAATGGGATATTTTGGCATAGATAACTTTACATATCCACTTACATTTTCTTTTTTGAAATGATGGTAGTAGATATTTAAAGAGGTATAAAAAGCTTCTGGAATTGAGGATTTTCTTTTTGCAAGGAAATACCGTGGACCCAATTTTTCAAATCATCATTAAAATTTCCTCTCAACAGTTTTGCTTCTATAACATATTCTTTCAAAACATCCAGGGCAATTTAATGAGCTTTTTCCCCACCTGAAAAAGATATGTTGTTTTGAAAAATGTTATTTGTAGACTTATTGAAACTAAAATGCGTAATTGCCAGTAAGTCTGCTAGTGGTCACATTTCCCTTTTATATGACAAGATCATTTTTTCTAAGATTTATTTATTTATTTTGAGACAGAGTGTGTGCAGGGGGTGAGGGGTACAGTGGGCAGGAACTAAGGGAGAGAAAGAACCTCAAGCACACTCCCTGCTGAGCGCAGAGCCCTATGGGCCTTGATCCCACCACCCTGAGATCATGACCTGAGCCAAAACCAAGAGTCGGACACAACCGACTGAGCCACCCAGGCACCCCTAGATTATTTTCTACCATTGAACTCAATGTGACAAGACAAAAAGTCTTTGTAGCTTCGTTACCTTGGTCTGATGTTGCTGGAATTCTGATCCAAGGTCTTTGAATTTTTATTCCTTGCAGTTCATCTTGAACTTGTGGTCAGGTTCTGAATTCTTCAGTTCTCTGCATTAATCACCACTATGAATGTACACATAATTTCAGGAAGGCCTTAAGTAATATTACATGTTAAATAAATGGAGGATTTTTTGCTTGCTGCAGTCTCAGACGCTCTGAAGTTCGGAGTTCTTGATTATTTTCATGACAGTTAAGTTCTCTGTGGAGGCAGGGCTGGTGGCTGTCGTGGTAGCAAGATGAAATATGCCCCCGACCTATGGTAAAAAACCACTTCCCACTTCTGGAAAATAAAAACAAGAAAATGAGAGGACAGAGTAGTTTTTCTTCATATATTGTGAAAACATTCATTGTTCTACTGTTGAAAATTGTACTTAACTTCTAAGAGTTAATTAGAAAGCAAATCCTCATAATAAGCCATTAACACCAAATGCTGATGAGGGGGCACAGCAGGAACTCTCGTTCATTCCCGGTGGCAATGCTAAATGCCACTTCAGAACATATGGGTGGGGGAGCCAGAGGGAGAAGCAGACTCCCCACTGAGCAGGGAACCTGATGCAGGGCTTGATCCCAGGACCCCAGGACCCCGGGATGGGATCATGACCTAAGCCAAAGGCAGACTCTTCACCGACTGAGCCACCCAGGTGCCCAAAAGTAAACATCCTCTTACCATAAGATCCAGCAATTGCGCTTGTTGGTATTTACCCGAGTGAGTTGAAAACATGTCTGCACAGAAGTCTGTACACAAATGTTAACAGCAGCTTTATTTGTAATTGCCAAAACATGGAAGCAACCAAAATGTCCTTCAGTAGATGAATGCATAAATGAATGGAAGTACCTCCAGACAATGAAATGTAAATGGAATAAAAGAAATGAACAATCGAGCTACAAAAAGACACAGGGGCAGGAGGCAGCGCCTGGGTGGCTCAGTGGGTTAGGCATCTGCCTTAGGCTCAGGTCATGAACCCAGGGTCCTGAGATGGAGCCCCGCATTGGGTTCCCTGCTCAGTGGGGAGTCGGCTTCTTCCTCTCCCCCTTTGCCCCCTCCCGCTCATGCTCTCTCTCAAATAAATAAATCTTTAAAAAAAAAAAAAAACCATAGAAATACAACACAAGTGTTGAGCTTCAATGTAAACTATGGACTTCTTGTAACCAACGTACCACAGTAATGCAAACTGTTAGTAATAGAAGAAACTAGAAGAAGGGAGTAGGCGAGGGATTATATGTGAACTCTATACTTTCCAGCCTTTGTAAACCTAAAACTACTTAGAAAATAGTCTATTAATATTTTTAAAAGCTATCAATCAGTTCAGTTTCTTAACTGTATAACTTTGAAAAGAGATTGTACTGATAGAATGCTCAAATGAATGGACATTTTCTACTACAACCTTCATTGCCTAGCATCCACAAATAAGTGCTTCAGAGTGTAAAATAGTTATGTCTGAGATGGCTGAAGCAAACCACTTGAATGAAATGTTATGAGAATAAAGGTGGGAGGTTAAAATATAGTACAAGGCCAGAGAGACCATCTGATGGGGATGACGGGTTCCAGAATATACCACCCTAAAGTATGCCTCTTTGGAACAGGGACTATTTTAAGCTAAAGACCGTTGAGAACCAGCCAACATAGGAAAGGCTCCAAAAACAGCACAAGCTCTCTTTTGTAAAGGAAATTTCTATCGGTAAAAAGTATCTCTCTCCCCCCCTTACCAGTAGAGGAGGGCTATTACCACTTAATTTTTTCCCCTTAAGTGACATATAACATAGTGTACGTTTAAGGTGTACCACATGATTTGGTATACATATATCAAAGATAAATGTACATCTTCTGAAATGATTACCACAATAAGGTTAGTTAACACACCCATCACCACCACGTAGTTACCTTTTTTTTGTGTTTCTGGTGAGAACTTTGAAGAACTCTCAGCAACTTTGCCGTTAACTATAGTCACCATGCTGTACATTAGATCCCCAGAATAAATTATTTGTCAGAGAGAGAAAGCACAAGCAGAGGGAGTGGCAGGCAGAAGGAGAAGCAGGCTCCCCGCTGAGCAGGGAGCCCGATGGGGGACCTGATCCCAGGACCTCAGGATGATGACCTGAGCCTAAGGCAGATGCTTAACCCACTGAGCCACCCCAGCATCCCTTTTCATTTTATAATTGGAAGTTTGCACCCTTGGACCTCCTTTACTCATTTCCTCCACGCCTGCCCCTGGTAATCACCAGTCTACTCCGTTTCTTTGAATTTGTTTGTTTTAGATTCCACATATAAATAAGGTCATATGGTATTTGTCTTTCTCTGACTTCTTTCACTTAGCACAATGCCCTCAAATTTCACCCATGTTGTTATAAGTGGTCACATTTTCTTTTCTAGGACTGAATAATATTCCACTGTGTGTGGAATGCTCCATGCTGTTTTCCATAGTGGCTGTACCAATTTATGTTCTTGCAACAATGTATAAGGGGTCTCTTTTCTCCACATCTTGCCAACACTTAATAGGTATCTTTTACCAACTTTTATTGATGCAGATGGCATGACTTACTAAACAACCCTCGTTGACCATACGTTTCCTGGTTTCCTTCCCATACCTTGCCTCCACTCCTTCACCCCTCACCAGAAACCCAAACTGTCTTTTCCTTATTTAGCATAAGGTGGTTTACAACCCAAATTCGAACCACCCCTTTGGGTTACTCATTGCTCGGGACTCCCAGTGTGTACTTATGCTATGTACATGTTAATAAAGTTCTCTTTTTGTCCTGTTAAGATTTTCCTCCACCAGGGACAATGATCTGGTACATCCTGTCCCAGCCCTACCTCATCAGGCTTCTAAATAGGTTCAAACAAGCCTGAAAACTTAAGTTTGGCTAGATAAAGATAATACTTACATCTTTTTTTTCCCTTTGTTACAGATGTCACCCTGGGTCACTTTGGAAGGCTATACACCTATTCCAATGATGTGATTTCTGTTTCTAAAAGTGATACATCTTTCTAGCTAGAATTGTCTGTAGAGTCTGTGGAATAAAAATTTTAACTGTTAGCAAATATTCATTCCCAGAGTAGATTGGCCTTTAGAAATTAGAAAAAGTCATTCAGTTCCAACTCTAAAGAAAGATCGGGTGAGCAATATGGAATGATAATAATGGTTGGGATCAAACCTAAATTATTACTTAATAATTGTTTCATCCATTCATTTCTGAGTCCCTGGAAAATATCCCACTGTGGCTTATCCAGATCTTCTCTAGTATATTTAAATTTCAAACACTCCCCAAAGTCTTTGTGACCAGTCAGTGACCTTGTTTCCAGGTTCACTGAGAAGATGTGAGTTTGGTCAGCAGCTTCACTGCTATCCATGTTAAGATTTCTCTGAATCCTGGTGACTAACATAACATAATGAAAAATTTTAAAAAAAGAAAAGATTTCTCTGAATCTGGGACACCTGGGTGGCTCAGTGGGTTAAGCATCTGCCTTTGGCTCAGGTCATCATCCTGAGGTCCTGGGATCAAGCCCTGCACCGGGCTCCCTGCTCAGCGGGGAGTCTGCTTCTCCCTCTCCAAATAAATAAATAAAATCTTTAAAAAAAAAAAAAGAGGCAATATAGAGTAGTAATAAAATGATAGGAATTTGTTGTAAGATCTGAGCTCAGCTTTGCCACCAAATGATTGTGGTTTTAAGTCATTTATATTTCTTGGATCTTAGCTTATCACTAAGAAGAGAGGGTAAGATTAGTGGACTTCAAAGAAGACCTCTTTCTGCTCACATACTTCAAATCCAACTTGTGTCGTTAATTTTTAAATTACAAGTAGATTACGTGCCTCTCCGCAAATGTAGCAATAAACCATTTACAGAAGGAAATTGTGGACAGTGTGCTTGTTTGGGTATTATGCTCAAAAAGCACAGGAGAAGCTAATTTTAGGAGAGGAGATGGGAATAGGGATTCAGAGATATTCTCTGATAACAGAGAATAAAATGGAGTAAACATTGCTAAGAGGGTTATTTAAAATGGAGCCAGGAGGATACTGAAAAAGTGGGACTTACGTTTCCTGTCTCAAATTCTCCGAATTGTTGCTGACTTTAGCTAAAAGCCAAGGCATCTGCTGCGTGTTAGAATTGAACATAAATGGGGGCGCCTCGGTGGCTCTGTCGGTTAAGTGTCTGGCTCTTGATTTCAACTTAGGTCATGATCTCAGGGTGGTGAGTCATGATCTCAGGGTGGTGAGATCGAACCCTGCATTGGGCTCTGCGCTGGGGAGTGTGGAGCCTGCTTAAGATTCTCTCTCTCCCTCTGACCCTCCCTCCTACACCCCTGCTCACACGCGTGCACACACTTTCTCTAAAATAAATAATCTTTAAAAAAAAAAAAGGATTGAACATAAATGGACTTTCCACCTAGCACTACTCTTAACAACCAATCACATTTCATTCAAAACAATGTAGGTAAATCCCCTCCTCTAAAACCCTCAGCTTTGTCTCCGGAGCACAGTTGATTTCAGTTGACTCTGTGTCTCCCAGATTGCAAACCCTAGACCCCATGTTCACATACAATTTTATTTTGCAGAATGCAGTTCTGCCTTTCAATATTACATGGTGTCAGGAGTGACATCCACAGTGACCAGTCGCCATTCTCCAGCACAGCCATGGATTTGAGTGAGGTACCTACGAGAGTCTGTTTCACTCATCTCAGTAGCTTTGGGTCATGGTGGTTAAGTCCTCTCGGTCCTGAACCTCCCTCCTTTGGATTGAGGTTTAGGCCTTTAGTTGGGTTGTCTGTCTTGCTGGCTTCCATCCTCACTCATATTTGAGGAGAGGATTCTGTCTTCACATTGCCTAGTGGAAGATTACCATTTAGTAGTCTTCTACTAATTCATGGGAAATCCTACTTCTAAGAAGGACTTTTATGACCAACCCTCTTCTGGGACTCCTGCAGGTTTTATGTTTAAAGAATATGATCCTTCCTGCTGTAAATTTTTGCCCTGTTGGACTCCTATTACCTGGAATGATTTAAAACTCCACTGGCTATGATGGGGCAAAAATTAGTTCACTTGAGTGCACAAGTGGAAAAAGGCTACAAAGCCAAACAAAGCCAGTGGGAAGCTGCTTTTAATTGGTATCTAGAGGCCTCAAAAAGAAAAACTGAGACGTTTGCTTCCCTTCAGGCAGTTAGCTTCCAAAAGTTTTGAGTTAATTCGGATATTTACAAGAGGCTTTCAAAATTAGAAAAATAGGCCAGATCCTCACAAACTTCCCCTTCCTTCACACTCACCCACTACTCCATCTTCTTTTCCTCTATATCCATCCTTAGCTCAACTCCCTTTCTATGCTGGAGACCCTCACCCCTCCTTCACATCCTACGGGACCTTAAAGCTCCCCTGTTATCTTCCTCTTCTTGCTGCCCCATTTAAGGTTAAGCCTGGGAAAGCAGCAGTTGCCTAGACTTCCTTCACTCCCTGGTCAAAAGCTGAATTACAGACTATAGCTAAAGAATTCCCCAAAGCCACTGAAGATCTTCATAAATTTGCTGAGAAATTTGCCAGTGTGATCCAAACATACGAACCTGTTGTTTTTTCTGATTTATATCAACTAATCATAACGCTAGTTGATGGAGGACAGGTTAGAAACTGCATGCATCTAGCGCACTGGGTTAACAGTAGACGATTTCTCCAAATGGAGAGCCACTGACAGAACAGAAGCCCTTAAACTGAGAAAGAGACTCTGTGAAACTATTCCTAAGGCTTTCCCAGAATCCATAGAGTGGGAAAAAAAAATTCAGCAATGTATTCAAAAACCTGAAGAATCTGTTCTCAATTATTGTAACCAACTAGAGACGATCTTTGCCAAAAACCCTGGCCTTTCTGCTATCGATCAAACCACTTACACCTTTTTTAATTCCATCTTTGTTGATGGCTTAGTTGAAGAACTATCATTACTCATAAAGAGAACTAATTTAAATTGGCAGACTGTGCAAACTCCTGTTCTCGTTAATCTGCCAATCCACTAGCTTGAATTTATTCAAAGACTAATAAAAAGAAAGCCGCCTAGATTATGAACCTTCAATTCCAACAGTTAAGAGCTAACCAAAGTAAATCCCCATTTCGGGATTGTGGCACTATTCCAAAAGGTACCTGTCATTACCATAGAAAGCTGGGACATTTAAAAACAGGTTGCCTAAAACTGAGAGGATGGACCCAAGGCAAGGTTCGTCCAACCTTCCCAGGCTCCGTTTTAAGTACCCCAGTGAAAGGATCCTTTCACCATCTCAACAGTAGAGCTGCTCTGAGGACTTACGGAGGCAACTTTATCCCCCCCACACAATAATTAGATCAGTTCCCCCCAACTTATTGATGTAGAGGAGAGGGACAATCCCCTGTCTCTATTAGGGCTTTACTTACCAGTTTCACACCCAGTCAGCGTCGTCTCTCCCCTTCCTCAGAATACCCAAACTGTACAATTGTTTGGGGTTTCTAATTACCCTATGACTGTTTTTAAATCTTTTCTAATCCCATTCCAGCTGGGACCTATTCAGACACATTATCCATTTCTCCTGACCCCTTTGACTCCCATTCACTCACCAGGTCGACATTGTCTTGAAGCCCAACAGGCATACGTCTCCTTGTCAGAAAAGGGGGGAATATTTTTAAATACAGAACCCCGAAATCCAAATCTTCAGGAAAATCCCAAAACCTTAATATCTGTCCCCGTTCTTTCTCTAAAACCCCTGCCCCAGAACCTCTCCTAGCTCTGTCCCCGAGACACAACCAGTATCAGGTACATTCATTCTGCACTGCCCATCAGACTTTAAATTGATGAAAAGTATGCACTAAGGCCATACAAGGAATTAAACCTATCATTGAGGACTGTTTACAGGATTAGTTGTTCCTAGTCCTGTAACACCCTCATCCTCCTTGTCTGTAAACCACACAAAGAGGATAGAAGTTTGTACAGGATCTTGGGGCAATCAATAATAGTTACTCCTCAGCACTCTGTAATACCCAGTCCTCACACCTTGCTCATAGCCATTCCTCCTAACAGCAAAACCTTTGCCACTACAGACCCTTGCAGTGCCTTGCCCATTCTTATTTGCCTTCCTTTGGGAGGGGCAGTATGCATAAACTTTATGCCACAGGGCTACACTGAAAGCCCCACTTATTTTTCCAAATGCTGAAAGCAGACATTTTATTTTTTTAAGATTTCTATGTATTTTTTTGACAGAGTGTGCGAGCACAAGCAGGAGCTTCAGAGGGAGAGAGAAGCAGGCTCGCCACTGAGCAGGGAGCCAGATGCAGGGCTCTATCCCAGGACCCCGGGATCATGACCTGAGCCAAAGGCAGACGCTTAACCAACTGAGGCACCCAGGTGCCCCAAAAGTAGACAGTTTAGACATAGAATTCTCTGAAGGCTCTTCCCCGTTACAGTATGTGGATGACCTGTTTCTTTGTTTTCCTTCTCAAGAGGCTTGTACTAAAGATAGCCTTCATCTTCTAAAGGCCCTGGCTAAAAAGGGGGGTGTAAGGCGTCTAAAGAAAAACCGTGATTTTGTTTGCCCCAGGTTAAATACTTGGGACACCATAGTTCAAATTAGGGATTACTCTTTGACCCAGACAGAATCCAGGGACTATTGTCCTGCTTACCTCCAAACACCAGCTATGCGGATATGGGGGCTTAGCTAGATGCTGTAGAAACCGGATCCCTAACTTTTCAGCCCTGGCCCAACTGCTTTTCTCTCTCAAGTTTCACCAACCTGACCCCCTTACTTGGGACAAAGAAAGTCAAGAAGCCCTCATAAAAATAAAGCATGGCCTCTTGAATCCTCCAGCCCTTAACACCCAAACTATGACCTACCATTCTTTCTCTTCACCCATGGGAGAGAAGGGCATGCCTGTGGGGTTCGAACCCAGGGAGATGGGGACCAGTACAGGCCTATTGGCTCCTCTTGCCAACAGTTGGACTCCACACCCAAGGGAGTGCCACCCCACGTGAGCGCTTACAGCTGCAACTGAATTACTTGAGAACACAGAAGAAATGATCATGGGTTCCCTACTGACTACAGCACTTACCCTCCGGTACATTTACCTCTCACAAAATTCTTCTCCTGTCACCCCCAAATATTACTGCTGCATGCTGTCATTCCTTAAATCTTACTATCCCAGGGCGCCTGGGCGGTGCAGTCGGTTAAGCGTCCGACTCTTGATTTTGGCTTGGATCTGGGATTGAGCCCTGCATTGGGCTCCAAACTCAGCGGGAGGTCTGCTTAAGATTCTCTCTCCCTCTGCCCCTCCCACTCATGCTTGCTCTCTCTCTGAAATAAATCTTTTTTTTAAAAAAGGTATTTTAAAAAAAATCCTACTATCCTGCTGCCTTTACCTTCTGGTGACCACAACTCTCAAACACACACACTTCTAGTGCCAAGACAGGATTTACAGGAGCTACACTTGAACATGCAGCCTTAGGTCTGGTTTACTGATGGTTCTTACCTTCAAGATAAAACGGAAACCAGCAAGCTGGCTATGCAGTTGTCTCCCTAACAGGAAATATTGAAATGTCTGCAGCCACCTCAGCTCAATAGGCTGAATTATTCACCTTAACCTGAGTGCCCCCCACCCCCCCTGACATTGGCAGAAGGACACATCATTAACATTTATATTGACAGTCACTGTGCTTTTGGTTTTATACATAATTTTGTTATGCTCTGGAAACAAAGAGGAGTTTGCAACAACAGATTAAAAATAGGGTTTTGTATAGAATCCAAGCCAAGAGTTCCAAGACATAACTAAGTGTTTAGCCATTATCAAAATTCCTGATCATTCAGCAGCAAACATGGAGGAAGCAGAAGGGAATGTGGCCACCCAACAGGCCGCCTTTGGAAATTAAAATCCCCTTTATCTACTGACTTTACCAAAAAGCTTAAAGAAACACGTAGAGAGGCCCAAGAAATTGCCTCAGTAAAGGATCAAAAAAGGTCTGAGCAAGCCTATTGATTTGATGCTCAATGAAATCTTTGGTATGGGTCAAACAGCAGACCAGTCTTCCCTGATTCCCTCCAAGAACAAATTCTTAATTATATTTCATGAACTTACCCATTGAAATATGGGCAAGATGGTCCTTTGGGAAAACAATATTTTTGGAAACCATCTCTAAAAATAGTACCTTCAAGGGGCATCTGGGTGGCTCAGTCGGTTGAGCAACAGACTCTTGATTTCAGCTCAGATCATGATCTTGGGGTCAGGAGACCGAGCCCTGAGTTGAACTCCATGCTCAGCGGGGAGTCTGCTGGAGATTCTCGCTCTCCCCCTAACCCCACTCTCTCTCTCTCAAATAAATTATTGAAAAAAAGCCCCTCACATTTATGAAAAAATGTCAAATTTGCCCTAAACATAACCCTGGAAACCACTTCATAGTTCAAAGGGACATTTTCCCTTACCCTCTGGGTCCTTTGAGATGTGGCAATTGGATTACATCTAGCTGCCACCATTGCAAAGACAGAAATATGTTTTAGTAATGATTTGTATGTTTTCTCACTGGGTAGAAGCCTTCCCTTGTCACAGACCTACAACTTCAGCAATAGGAAAAATCCTATTAGAAAAGATTATTCCCAACTGGAAAACATCCTTGGAACTTCATAGCCAGTGAGGGACCCATTTCACTGGATAGATATTACAGTCCATTCGCCACATTTAGCCAGTTATGCAACATTTCTATTGTGCCTATCCATTCTCAATCATTCAACCTTTTAGAATGAACCGGTGGCATTATAAAAACCCAACTAGCAAAACTTAGGGATTTTTCCCACTTGCCATCGCCAAAAGCTCTTCCCTTGGTATTACTGAATCTTAGATCCACTCCCAGCGGGAGACACTCTCACCCTCTGAAATTATAACTGGAAGACCTCAGTGACATTAGATCAAGCTGTATATGAACCCAGCTTTTACTTAAAGGTAAGATGATGACTTACTTGTAAGGGATTGATATAGACCCTTCAAAGAAATGAGAGATGGGTAGAACAATCTTTTCAGAGCACGCTCCTAGGAGATAAAGACCTCAAACATCATGACCTTCAACCTGGAGATGTGGTTTATTAGAAAAGACCTCCATAAAGATTCCCTCCAGCCTGGCTAGAGGGGACCACAGTGGGTATTATTGGCCAGTCATGGTGCTGCTGAATTAGAAGGCATGTACTCATGGATTCATGTTTCTCATTTTAAAAAGGCTTTAATATCCAGCTGGACCACCAAACCAACCAGAGACCTCAAACTAACCCTTGCTTGGAAAAGGAAGCAGATGACATCTGCCTAGACTGCCCTCACAAGACACGGGGTCAGGCCAGTATTATGTTCACAAGACACATCACACCAATTCTCGTGAGGCTTATTTCTCTTCCCTTTCATTTCCACTTTTGATTGGGAAAACAATGCTATAATTCAAGTGTCCCAATCCCTTGCTACTTCTGGAAACCTTTCTGTTGGATTTGTTACCATGCTCCTCCTGGGTCCTTTATTGATAATACTGACCCCATAATGTTACCTATATATAGTTTCTCCATGGTCCCAAATATTTCCATTAGTTACAGCAAAAACACCCCTCTATCACTTTTCATGTCAAGATATTCTTGCCTTAAGAAAACCCTCCATGTTTTATGCTCACTCCCCCTAAATTTTTTTAAAGATTTTATTTGAGAGAGAGCTAAGAGAGAGAGAGCCCACACGGAGAGGGAGAGAGAGAAGTAGATGCCCTGCTGAGCAGGGAGCCCGACATGGGGCTCAATCCCAGGACCCTGGCATCATGACCCAAGCTGAAGGCAGACACTTAACCGACTGAGCCACCCAAGTGCCCTCCCTCCCCCTAAATTAAAGACCACCTCCTGGGTCAACAGAACTTTGATTAGCAAAAAAAAAAAAAAAAAAAAAAAAAAGGAAACCCACTCCTTCCCTTATGATTTCCTCTATACAAATTGTGTATCTTCCACCTGTTCTAGTAGAAACCTTTTCAACTGTTCATCTCTATTATGCCAAGTCTGTTGGATATTCCTACTTGATTGCACCAACCCATTATGCACCAAACCTGATACTATCTTTCAACAACTCAGTGGTGCTGTTTTATGAGAAATATGTTTCTTTAACCAAACCACTGGACCTTCAAAGCTCTCTGATCCCTGGCTAGATCCATTCTTCTTTACAAAAATGAGACCTTGGCATTCCATGCACCCCCACAGTATACGTCTTTGTGCATATGCCAACACTCTTTGGGCACTTAATTGTTTAAATAGCTGGAGAATTACTGGCCAAGGCCCTTTGGGCCACCTTATTTTCCCCTCACAATTCTCAGATCCCATCCGATTTCCCATCACATGAAGAAAAGAGACTTATCCATAATGGATTATCTGATGAAGATCCTTCTGATTATGAAGATAATAGCTGTGATCCCCTGCAGGTTTTTCTTTTCTTTTTTTTTTTTTAAATATTTTATTTATTTATTTGATAGAGATAGAGACAGCCAGCGAGAGAGGGAACACAAGCAGGGGGAGTGGGAGAGGAAGAAGCAGGCTCATAGCGGAGGAGCCTGATGTGGGGCTCGATCCCATAACGCCGGGATCACGCCCTGAGCCAAAGGCAGACGCTTAACCGCTGTGCCACCCAGGCGCCCCATCCCTGCAGGTTTTTCTGTCAGTTATCAGTGACTGCTGTCACCTTTGAGGTTTCTTTTTCTGGCTGAAGGTTGGTACCTTCCCACATGAGATCACGTTGTGGAATTTAACTAGAATAGGTCTACAAATTGTATTATTGTTATTTTAATTTGTACCCTGCTTATTATCTTCAAATTATGTTATGCCTTTCCCATTGCTGTTCTACTCAAAATGTCAAAATAATGGTTGCTCAAAGATTTGAAAATATTCGTCAGACCTACTCACGGACAATGACAAGTGAAACTTCACTTGACACAGCCTAAGATCCACTTCCTTAAACCTCCTCATTGCTCAGACGGAGCCTTAAGACTCTCATACAGCAGGCTTGACAAATATCTACCAACTAGGAGACTCCCCCCACCCCCACCCCTGAGATTTGATGGACCTGAAGCAGGCTGTTGGCCACTCAGGCATCACAATGGGACTACAAAGCCAAGGTTGATCATTGATGTTTTCTTATATAGAGACAGGTATTGATCAGAAGGGAGAAATGATAATGGAGAGAATAATTTGGGCATGAGCATTGCTAAGAGGGGTATTTAAAAATGGAACCAGGAGGACATTGAGAAAGTAGGACTTGTGTCTCCTGTCTCAAATTCTTAGAATTGTTGCTGACCTTAGCTAAAAGCCAAGGCATCTACAGCATTGGTAGAATGGTCATAAAGGGACTTTCTGCCAAGCACTAGTTCTAACAACCAATTGTATACAGACAGACTACTGTAGCTATTCCAGCACCAGTCACATTTTGTTCAAAATAGCTTCAAAACTTTTTTGCTTTAAGGGACACCTGGGTGGCTCAGTCGGTTAAGCGCCTGCCTTCAGCTCAGGTCATGATCCCAGGGTCCTGAGATTGAGTCCCGCACTGGGCTCCCTGCTTTGCTGGTAGTCTGTTTCTCCCTCTCCCTCTGCCCCCCACTTGTGCTTGCTCTCTCTCTCAAATAAATAAATGAAATCTTTAAAAACAAAAAAACACCTAACCTCCTTGGTCTCTCCAGCACACACTTTTGATTTCAGTCAACTCTGTCTCTCCCAAATTGTAATCCCTAAGAACCCCAAAGGAAACAGACACATTTTATTTTGCCAGTTGCGGTTTTGCCCTTTCCTGATCAACACATTCAAAATGTTTGTGAGGAGAGTACTGAAATGTCTTGATTATTTTTAGTGCTGCTTTTGCCAAAATATATGTTTACGGGAAGCTTTGGTAGATAGATACATACAAGTAGGTCACACTGTGATTATCTGGTGAAAATGCCAGCCCCAAATTAAGTGGATTCTGAATTATCAAAGGGAATTTTAAATGTGCTGCCACTTAAAACAAGAATATTAGATACACATTTTTTTTTCACCAATGAAACTGACAGCTTCCCACAAACATTTTATGCTCAAGCTCTTAGAATCTATTCCAGTAACAGAAGAACTAAGACATTTCTTTAGAAGCCCTGAAGTAATTTCTGTGATGCTCTGTAATGTAAGGAGTGACATAGAAACATGATTATCTCATCTCCATGAAAAGTCCATTCTGCAGAGATAGTACTTTAATTTCCTGTAAGTATATACATATGTACCAAAGGCTGAAAACTAGTTTTGATTTGTGCTTCAGTCTTTCATCCCTCCCACCAACAGGAAAGAAAGAACTATACCAAAGTTTTATGGATTCTACAATGCAAAAGAACGAAACTTTGGGTAGCACCTCGCGCAGCTTACATGATAAAAGCAAGCGACAGTCTAAATGTAAATAACTTTAAGACACTCATAAAACTGGCGTTTCCTCAAAGGTGTTTATCTGAGACATTAACATGATATGAAAAGGCAACCTCCTATTTCACCAAGCCTCTACAAGGTAGGAGTATTGTTTTTAAAAAGCGAAGAAGATTCAAAGAAGCTAATTGAGCTCACTTTAAGCAGAGAACATGAGTGGTTCTGTTTGGTTTTTGTTGCTCTCAAGAAGACTGACTTTAGGGACCAAAAAGCATAGAACTAGATGGCCATCCCACAGTTCTCCAACAAACTCCTGTTATCAGGAAGAGAAGGCTGAAGGAAGGCAGTGGGGATTTTCCGAAGTTCATTGCTTCTAACCAGATCACCAGATCCTTCCTGTGACCAAATAATTTCATTAGTGAGGCCGGTGTTTTCCTTCCGTATGTAGTAGAGGGGATGAGGAAGGAATGGTAGATTATGGTAAGCTTATTAGGAAAAACATCAATATTCAGAGGTTGTGTTTGGGGTCCAGAAATAGAAACTACACTATAATGGAAACAACATTTCAAAGGTTTTGCAAAAGAGAAAGGAGAGGATATGTGATGAAATTAAAGCTATTTTATCTAACATTTAATGAGCCTTGTCACTCTTGAAATTCCACCTGCTGTTTCGGCTTGCTTACTTTACCTTTTGCCTAGTCCACAAAGAAATTGAGTTAAATTAAACAGAAGTGATTACAAACGATCACATCAGATCCCACGCATTAGGTAGCTTCCATTCCTATAATTCTGCTATGCGGGGTATTCCTTATTTTATTGTAGCACAGTATACTGATGGGGTTTAAAACATGTTACCCCAAAATATGGAACCCTGGCATACTGAATATTTGAAGCTGAAGTTTGAGAAAACGGCAGAAATAGGTTGGTCTCTGACCTCCCGCACATCCTTTGCCTTACTTTCCTGAAACAGGTCTCAAAACTGTCATGTGATTGATAGGTGCCCTCCCTCTACCTGGAGGAGAGAAGCATCCTTATCTCTAGATAAGAAGGGCTGCCAAGAAGCATCTGAACAGGCCATGCTAAGATTACCCCTGTTTATTACAATTACCTCATGCTTCTTGACCTATCATATTCTTGATCAGACCCAGCATAAAAATACACAGCTCTAAAAAAAATAATAATACACAGCTCTTTTTCTTCAGGTCTTCATTTCCTTATAGAAGGCTCTGGTGTCATGTATAACCTGCATCAAATAAATCTATAAAAAAGCTTTCCGTCTGTTAATGTGTCTTTGTCAATTTAATTTTCAGACCCAGCCAGGGACCCCGAGAAGGTTGAGGAAAGCATAACATAAAATTTACAATTACAATTTTACAGGTCATCATTTTTATGTGTATTGCTATTAAAGAGAAACTGACCTATACCACACATAAAGCGTAAGTTACCGCATACTCTTTAATTAGCTGACTTACTGAATTCAGCACTAGGCTTGTCGAGGACCGTAACCATGAATCTGTGAATATATTTTGACCACGTTCTTAACCACTTTCAAGGATTCCAAAGGCTTAAACTTCTGCAATTTCATAATTCTATAAAATTTCTTCTGTGATTTTTTATGGGCGCAAATGTGCCAAAGACACGATGATTAAGACTCAAAATACCCTTGAGATTTGATCTGGAGGAGAAAGTACTAGGCCCTGTACATTCATATACAACAGGTGCATGTTTTAAAAATGCATATGAGGGGCGCCTGGGTGGCGCAGTCGTTAAGCGTCTGCCTTCAGCTCAGGGCGTGATCCCGGCGTTCTGGGATCGAGCCCCACATCAGGCTCCTCTGCTAGGAGCCTGCTTCTTCCTCTCCCACTCCCCCTGACTGTGTTCCCTCTCTCGCTAGCTGTCTTTCTCTGTCAAATAAATAAAATCTTTAAAAATAAATTAAATAAATAAATAAATAAATAAATAAATAAATAAAAATGCATATGAAATCGCCTTAATAAATCCCTAGTTAGGATGAAACAACTAGAGAATCTCTTCGGAGCAACAATGTAGTTTGCATTACTATAAACACTGTGGGAATCCCAAAACTTTTAGATGTGATGGATGTGTTCACTTCTCAAGTGTAATCTAGGTCAATATTTATTGCTTGTACATTTAAAATAGAGCAGTTTATGTTCTGTCAATTAAATGCCTTTTAATAATGTTTAAGAAGAAAGCCCCAAACCTGTGTATCTGGGGGCAAAGCAACCAAGGAGGAAGGTGGTTAAGTGATCAGGGTGAAGATAAATTTAAAACAACTGTGGCTTACTTTCTGTGCCCCAGCACTGCAGGGGCTGGTGTAAGTTTGTGGCCTGTGGGCTCGCTGAGAGGTCGCAAGCTCCCTGTCAGCCAGATCCTGTTCTCCTAAAGCCAGATCTTGTTCATTGCTGACCACGCTTGGGAATTACTTTTATTTTAATTTCAGTGGGACGTTGTTGCAGAGTTTCAGGCAGAGGTCTATATGATTTGAGTGATGGAAGACACTAGAATTACAGGCATAGAAGATTGGAAGAGAAAATCAAGCATGCTAGGTACAAGTACTCTTAAGGGAGATGTCCGAGATGTGAAGGAGGTCAGGAAGATGGCCGAGTAGGAGGGTCCTGAGCTCACCTCCCCCCACGGACACGCCAAGACAACAGTGCGCGTGTGAAAACAACCTGAAGACTGGCAGAACGGATCTTCCACAGTTAATCATAGGAGCCCACATCAGAAAAGGGTAAGAGCCGCAGAGACACGGTCGGGAACCAAAGCCCTGGTGAGACTAACCACAAATGGGAGCGACATCACAAGCACAGAAGAGTGAGAAGATCGGACCCCACACCAGGCACCCCAGACCTGAGGGACCCATGCCAGGAAGACAAGTCCTTATAACATTTGGCTTTGAAAATCAGGGGGGCTTAACTTGTTTTAATCGGTGTGTTTTAATTAGCGGGCTTAGCTCTGGGACAGCTAGAGGGCGACAGGAAACTGAGTCCCCACCCTCAAAGAGCCACCTTTTACAAGTAACACAGCCAGGACAGAGCAGAGAGGCAAGAGTGTGAGAAACACCTGGAGTATACGTGATGGGTATTTATTTCCTCGTCTCAAAACATGTGCTGGAGGGGCAGGGATCTTTAGGAGACTTCTCCAAGAACAAAACTGCTGGCAGGCACCATTTCTCTGCCCTTACCCATCCTAGGTAGTGGGATACTTTCAAACCAGCACAAACACTCTGCCTGTCTTGCTAGGACCACAAACCCTGTCCCCGTGCTCCCTTGTGGACCTGCCCCATAAAACCCACCCAACTTCTCAGGCATCTTCCCAAATAGGCAGCCACCCTGACACACCCCGCAGGCAGCCCCGGCGGGGACTGATGCCACCCAAAATGACTCCTGCCCTGGGTAGGAGGGGAAGATAAGCACACAAACCAGCATTTCTTAAGTTCCAGCAGTCAAGCCCTTGAGCCGGCAGCACTGGGAAAGTGCGTCCCTGTCAGGTGCCACTGCAGCCCCAGCAGGAGGACTGGGGGCAGACATCTGGTCTGACTGCTGGCCACGCCCACCAACAAAAGCCTCTTGGGGCAGCTCAGGAAGCACACTGCAGGTCGGTGTGCATGCGACAAAAATATAACACGTGGACTTCAGTGCAGAGAGAGCATGAATGCCGACACTGCCAAATCACCAGCCTGCAGTGGCCTCAGGCCCCTCAACAGCACAGGACAACCCTGCCGGGTGCGTCCATAACATGCAAGGCGGGCCTTTGCAGCCAGCTGCGCAAATGGCAAAAGTGGCTCAGCCACAACAGTAGGGCACACTCAACCCACATAGACACCACTGGAGCGTCCGGTTCTGGTAACCGTGGGGCACTGTGCTACAGGACACCACAGGGCCTCTTCTTCATAAGATCGCTACTTTCAAGATCAGGAGACATAGCTGACCTTCTTAAAAATAGAAACAAGTACATACAAAATAGGGAGACAGAGGAATATGTCCCAGATGAAAGAAGACAAAATCATAGCAGAAGAACTAAATTCTGAAATGGATATAAGCAATATGCCTGATAAAGAATTCCAAGTCATGGTCAGAAACATACTCACTGGACTTGAGAAGAGTAGAGGATCTCAGCGAGACCTTAAAGACACGTAAAATACTCTACCCCTCCACCTTAAAAGCCCAGATGGGAACAGGGTCTAGATGCCCTAACTGGTGGGTCTGGTACAATGATTTTGTGACCTCAGCAAGCCCAGGGTCACAAGCCCACACCAATCCCACTCACACTGGGACACACACAAAAAAGCCACAGTTTAAAAGGCCTGAAGAGGGGTGCCTGGGTGGCTCAGTCGGTGAAGCATCTGCCTTGGGATCAGGTCGTGATCCCAGGACCCTGGGATTGAGCCCTGTGTTGGGCTCCCTGCTATGTGGAGAGCCTGCTTCTCACTCTCCCTCTTCTGCTGCTCCCCCTGCTTGAGCTCTCTGTCAAATAAATAAAATCTTAAAAAATATAAATAAAAGGCCTGAGGAGATGCAGGGATACTTTCTTCCCCCTCAGACCAGAACTGGATCTGGCTGACAGGGAGCTTGCGATCTCAGCGAGCCCACATGCCACAAGCCCACACCCGCCCCTGTAGTGGTGGGGCACAGAAAGTAAGCCACGGTTGTTTTAACTATTCGACAGTCTGCATGTGGGACACCAGACACAAGACCGTTGCTTCAAGTTGAGGAGAAGGAGTGTTCCGCCTAATCTGCGCCAACACAGGAAGTCAAGCAAAATGGGGAGACAGAGGAATATGCTCTAAAACAGAAAGAAAAACCTCAGAAAAACCTAAATGAAGCAGACAGAAGCAATATGCCTGATAAAAGAACTTAAAATAATGATTTAGCTCAGATACTGAGCTGGAGAAAAGAGTGGAAGAACAAAGTGAGGCCTTCAAAATGGGTAGAAAATACAAAAATGCACCCATTAGGGTCAAAGCATACAATAAAAACAACCACTAAAAGGGATCAATAGTAGATTAGCTGCTGCAGAAAAAATGGTATCAGCCATCCGGAAGGCAGGCAATGGAAAACACACTAGTTGAACAAAAAGGAAAACAAATGTTTAAATGAGGATAGGTTAAGAGATCTCACAGACAACATAAAACAAACGTTTGCATGACAGGTGTCCCACAAAAGGAGAGGAAGCTGTCGAAAGCTTATTTGAAGAAATAACTGAAAACCTCCCTAACCTAGGGGAGGAATGAGACACCCGAATCCAAGAAGTACAGACCGTTCCGAACAAGATGAGCCCAAGGAAGTCCACATCACAACACATAACTAAAATGACAAGAAGTAATGATAGAGAATTTTAAGAGCAGCAAGAGAAAATAAGTTTCATACAAGAGAAATCCCAGAATGTTCTCAGCTGATCTTTCACCAGAAACTCTGCAGACCAGAAGACAGTAGCAGGATATATTCAAAGTACTAAAAGGAAGAAACCTACAACCAGGAATACTCTACATGGCAAGGTAATCATTCATATTTAAAGGAGAGATAAGAGTTTCCCAGACAAAAGGTAAACACCACTAAAACAGCTTTATAAGAAATGTTAAGGGGACTTAAAAATTTTTTATTTAAATTCAATTTAATTAACATATAACACATTAGTTACAGAGGTAGGATTTAGTGATTCATCAGTTGCATGTAATACCCAGTGCTCATTCCATCACGTGCCCTCCTTAGTGCCCATCACTCAGTTACCCCATCCCCCCACCCACCTCCCCTCCAGCAACCCTCAGTTTGTTTCCTATAGTTAAGAGTCTCTTACGGTTTGTCTGCCTCTCTGTTTTCATCTAATTTTTTTTTCTAAAGGGATTTCTATTAAGTGGAAAAGAAATGGCCATAATTAGACCTAAGAAAATGATGAATAAAAATATAAAATGTGACAACATATACACAAAAGGTGAAGGAAGGAGTAAAAACAGAAGAGAACAGGGGAAAAATAAAAGATTTTTTGGTTCTTTTTTTTTTTTAAGGATGTGTTTGAGCTTAAATGACCATCAAATTAATATAGACTGCAGTGTACTTACGATGTTATTACATAAGAGCCTCATGATAATCGCAAACCAAATTCTGATAGATATTCAAAAAATAAAAAGAAAGCCAAACATAACACTATAGAACCATCAATCACAAAGAGAACAAGAAAGCAACAAAGAAGAACTACAAAAACAACCCAAAAAAGGTAACAAAATGGCAATAAGTGCATTAACTACCTTTAAATGAAATTACCTAAATACTCCAATCAAAAGACATGTGGTGGAATGGAAGGAAGAAAACATGACCCATCTTTATACAGCCTACAAGAGACTCACCTGAGACCTAAAGACGCATACAGACTGAAAGTCAAGGGATGGGAAAATACTCCTCACACAATTGGAAACAAAAGAGCTGGGTAGCAATACTTGTGTCAGACAAAATGTACTTTAAAACAAAGACTGTAATAAGAGACAAAGAAGGGCATTACATAATGATAAAGGGATCAACCCAACATGAGGCTATAACGGTTATAAATATCTCCACACCCAACACTGGAACACCGAACTACATAAAGCAAATATTAACTAATGGACATAGAGAAAATGATGGTAATACAATAACAGTAGTTCACGGTAACACTCCACTTACATCAGTGGATGAATCATTCAGGCAAAAAAATCAACAAAGTCTAATGACACCTTAGACCAAATGAACTTAAATGGCACATACAGAACATACCATCCAAAAACAACAGAATACGCATTCTTTTCAAGTGCACATGGACCACACTCTAGAATAGACAGAGTATCAGGCTACAAAACAATCCTCAAATTTAAGAAGATTGAAATCGTACCATGCATTTTTTTTCTGATAACAGTATTGAAACTAGAAATGGAATTAAAAGAAAAAAATTGCAAGAAACAAATATATGGAAACTAAACATGATACTAAACAACCAGTGAGTCAGTGAGGCAATCAAAGAAATACAAAAATAATAATAAATGGAGACAGATTAAAATGAAAAAAGAAACTGGTGGAAAATCTTTGGGACAGAGCTTAAGTGTTGTAAAACAGAAGTATATAATACAGGCCTACCTCAAGAAACTGGAAAAGGCTCAAATAATCTAAGCCTACACCTAAAGGAAGTAGAAAAACAATGAACAAAGCCCGGGGTAAATAAAAGAAAGGAAATAATAAAGATCACAGCAGAAATGAATTACATTTTGACTAAAAAACAATAGAAAATATCAGTGAAACCAACAGCTGGTTCTCTGAAACAGTAAACAAAATTGACAAACCCTTAGCCAGATTCATCAGGAAGGAAAAAGGACCCAAGTAAGTAAAATCACAAACGAGAGAAGTAACAACTGATGCCATAGGATAACAAAATTATAACCGAATATTACAAAAATTACACATCAGCAAATTGGACAACCTAGAATAAATGGATAAATTCCTAAAAACATCAATCCCCCAAAATTGAACCAGGAAGAAATTAAATATATGAGACTAAAGAGTTTATTTATTTATTTGACAGAGATAGAGACAGCCAGCGAGAGAGGGAACACAAGCAGGGGGAGTGGGAGAGGAAGAAGCAGTCTCATAGCGGAGGAGCCTGATGTGGGGCTCGATCCCATAACGCCGGGATTACGGCCTGAGCCGAAGGCAGACGCTCAACCGCTGTGCCACCCAGGCGCACCATGAGCAGACCAATTTTAAGTAATGAAACTGACTTGGTAATCAAAAACTTAACAAAAAATAAAAAGCCCAGGACCAGATGGATTCACACGCGAGTTCTTCCAGACATTTAAAGAAGAGTTAACACCTACTTATTGCAAACTATTCCATAAGTGAGAATAGGTAGGAAAACTTCCAAATTCATTATACAAGGCCAGCATTGCTCTGATACCAAAAGCACACAAAGTCACACACAAGAAATGTACAGGCCAGTATCTCTAATGAACATAGATGGAAAAATCCTCAACAAAATATTAGCAAATTGCATATAATACATTAAAAGATCATTCACCACGATCAATTGAGATTTATTTCAGGCACGCACAGATGGTTCAATATTCACAAGTTAATCAACATGATACAACACATCAGGGCACCTGGGTGGCTCTGTTGTTTAGGCGTCTGCCTTCGGCTCAGGTCATGATCTCAGGGTCCTGGGATCGAGCCCCTCATCGGGCTTCCCTGCTTGGTGGGGAGTCTGCTTCTCCCTCACTCTCTGCCCCTCTCCCTGCTTGTGCTTGCTCTCTCACTGTCTCTCAAATAAATAAAATCTTAAAATTCATCATCCATTCATAATAAAAACTCAATGGGGTTAGACGGAACATACCTCAACATGATAAAGGCCATATATGAAAAACCCACAGCTAACATTATACTCAGTGGAGAAAACCTGAGAGCTTTTCCACTATTATCAAGAAGAAGACAAGGATGTCCACACTTGCCACTTTTATTCAACATAGTACTGGAAGTCCTTGCTGCAGCAGTTAGACAAGAAAAAGAAGTAGGCATCCATACTGGTAAGACAAAGTTAATGTGCCACTGTTTGCAAACAACATGACAATATACATAGAAAATCATAAAGACTCCACCAAAAAACTACTAGAAGTAATAAATTAATTCAGTAAACTTGTTGGATTAAAAAAATGAATGTCCAGAAACTGGTAGCATCTCTATTTGCTAAAAACGAAGCAGCAGAAAGAGAAATTGAGAAAATAATTCCACGTACAGGTGCAGTACAAAAAATGAAATACGTAGGAACAAACTGAACTAAAGAGGTGAAAAACCTGTACTTTGAAAACTATATCAATGAAAGGAATTGAAGATGACAGAAACAAATGTAATGTGGATTTGAGGAACTGGTATTCTTGAAATGTCCATCCTATCCAAAGCAATCTACAGATTTAATGCAATCCCGGTCAAATTACCAACAGCAGTTTTCACAGAATGATTACGAATAATACTAAAATTTGTATGGAACAACAAAGGACCCTGAATAGCCAAAGCAATCTTAATAAAGTATAAAGCTAGAGATATCAAAATCCCAGATTTCAAGATTACAAAACTTTACTAATCAAAACACTATGGTACTGGCATAAAAACAGATACGTAGACCAATGGAACATAATAGCTCAGAAATAAACTCATGCTTATGTGGCCAAATATACCCATGATAAAGGAGGCAAAATATACAATGCTGAAAAGATAGTCTCTTCAAACTAATGGTGTGGAAAAACTAGACAGCTATGTGCTAAACAATGAAACTGTACCACTTTCTTACAGCATAAAAATAAACTAGATTAAGGACCTAAATGTTAGACCTGAAAGCATAAAATTCCTAGAAGAAAATATAGGCAGTAATTTCATTGACATTGGAGATAGAAACATTTTTCTAGGTATATCTCCTCAGACAAGGAAAATAAGCAAAAATAAACTCTTGGGATTACACTTAAGACAAACAAAAAACTTTTGCATGACCAAGAAAACTATCAACAAAATGACAAGACAACCTATTGAATGGGAGAAGATATTTGCAAATGATCTGATAAGGGGTTAATATCTAAAATATATTAAGAATTTACACAACACCCCCCCCCAAAAAAACGCACAAGTAATCCAATTTAAGAGCGGGTAGAGGCTCTGAAAAGACATTTTTCCAAAGAAGACATACAGATACCCAACAGACACAAGAAAAGATGCTCGACATCACTCATCATCAGGGAAATACAAATCAAAACCATAATGAGGGGCGCCTGGGTGGCACAGCGGTTAAGCGTCTGCCTTCGGCTCAGGGCGTGATCCCGGCGTTCTGGGATCGAGCCCCACATCAGGCTCCTCCGCTATGAGCCTGCTTCTTCCTCTCCCACTCCCCCTGCTTGTGTTCCCTCTCTCGCTGGCTGTCTCTATCTCTGTCAAATAAATAAATAAAATCTTTAAAAAAAAAAAAAACCATAATGAAATATCACCCTACACCTGTGAGAATGCCTACAATCAAAAACACAAGAAATAAGTGTTGTCGAGGATGTGGAGAAAAAGGAACCCTGTTGCACTGTTGATGGAATGCAAAGTGGTGTACCTACTGTCAAAAACAGTACAGAGTATTCTCAAAAAATTAAAACTACAAATACCATATGATCTAATAATACCACTACTGGATATTTACCCAGAGAAAACAAAAATGCTAATTCAAAAAGATACATGCACTGCTATGTTTATTGCAGCATTATTTTCAGTAGCCACAATATGGATGCAAACCAAGTGTCCATCCATAGATGAAAGAATAAAGATGTGGTGTGTGTGTGTGTGTATAATGAATTATTACCCAGCAATTAAAAAATAGGATCTTTCCATTTGCACCAACACTGATGGTCCCAGAGGGTATTATACTGAGAAAAACAGAGAAAGACAAATATCATATGATTTTAGTCATATGTGTAATTTAAGAAGCAAAACGAACAAAGAAAAACAAGAAAACCAGACTCTCAAAGAGAACAAACTGGTGGTTGCCAGAAGGGAGGTGGAGAGGGGGAGAAACAGACAAAGGGGATGAAGTGGGATAGACTTCTAAATAAGTCATGGAAATAAAAGTACAGCATAAGGAATGTAGTCACTAAGAGTTAAATAATATTTGGTGACAGATGGTGACTACACTTATCAATGCTGAGCAATGTTTAAAATTGTTGAATCATGTGCACCTGAGGTTAATATAGCACTATATTTTAATTATACAATAAAAAATTCTAAAAGAGATCTAGAGTTTTCCTTATACTTCCTGTGGTATCTGCTAAATTCTGCACGTGTCCGTTTTTAAAAATTAATTTCCGCACTATACATCAGCATCTTGGAAAGGTCCTTGACCACACATTTTTAAGAATTTTTTATTTAACTGACCCACATATTAGTTGAAGATCAAAACCTGGAG
The DNA here is from genome assembly GCF_023065955.2 of Ursus arctos. Lineage (NCBI taxonomy): Eukaryota > Metazoa > Chordata > Mammalia > Carnivora > Ursidae > Ursus > Ursus arctos. Next base: position 90,675,370 of record NC_079873.1, on the reverse strand, counting down.
AAGTAAAGAGATGTGTTCAGACTCAGAGCTGGCAGGTTGATGAGATCACAGGGTGATCCCCAGTGACCTCTCTCCTCACGTGCTCTCCTCTCTCCCTGCTCCAGGTGCTGATTCACAGAGCTTAGGAGCTGGCACACGGTACACGAAGCCGGTGTCTGCGGAACCCTGACCCACGCACCCAGGGACACCAGAGACTGTGCCCAGGATATGGTCCAGAGAAGGTGATAAGCAAGTACAACTATTAGAAAACAGTCTCTTAGGACTCCTTCATCAAACTTGTAGAACGAGGGGCACCTGGGTGACTTAGTGGTTAAGGGTCTCCCTGCCGCTCAGGTCATGATCTCAGGGTCCTGGGATTGAGCCCCAGTGTGGGCTCCCGCCTCAGTGAGGAATCTGCTTCTCCCTCTCCCTCTGCCCCTTCCCCCTGCTTGTGCTCTCTCGCTCACTCTTTCGCTCTCTCAAATAAATACAATCTTTAAAGAAGAACTTGTATAACGTTCGAAATCACCTACATGTGTGTTACAGTTAAAATCACAAAGGAATACATCGTCATAGTAAGCTATGCATCTTTCACTATTACTCAGCCTGCCCTGTGCCGCAGATCAAAAGAACAGCAGGGAACTGGCATTCACAAGTGTAGTTTTAGTCTTACAAAGAAACGACAAGCGAGTTCACGCTTGATCCTCCCCGGCAGAGATTCTGATGATGTATAAATAAAACTGCTGACTAGAAGGCCCTCTAGCAGACTACCCTGCGCAGGGGAAGTTTCAGCATCATCCTTTAGCTCCAATACAGGATGACAGAAGCTCTTTTCCTCAGCAGTCCAGGGAGACGCACAGGATCACCGCAAATCTTTCCTAGTCCTAGGGTTAATGAGAGTATCAGGCTACTCGGACAGCTTTAGAAGTTCTCAAGGTACTGAAATAACACCGCCTTTCTCTGTTCAATCTCATTGAGCACTAAAAACAGAGCTATAATATTAATTGAAGTCTAATGTACACATGATTCCTACAAAACCTCCATGGCACTACTATACACTGGATTAAAACATCTCAGAAAGTCATGCTTGTAAATATCGAGGGGGATAAAACACAAGATACAACTTACATTCCACACCTGTCAGATGCATGAAATCAACTCTGGTCGCATCACGGCCTTTTCTGGGCTTTGAGTTTGGAATTTACCAGATAGGATAATATTTCCAATCCCCCAGGCTCATGATCTCTCACGATCATCATAATGAACCATTAGAGAGACGGAGCGTACGTGGACACAGCGCTAACCAGATATTAACAGAGGAAGTTCAGTGAGAGGCCTACTTTGAAAAAGGAGCCTATGTGCAGAAGGGGGTAGCAAAGAATCCCAGCACCACTGAGCTGACTTACTTACCTATCAGAAGTGTGAAGTCAGTGTCTGCTCCTCGTCCAGGCTTGAACTCGGGGTCCACACCACGGCAGGCGCAGCACGAACTGTAGATCACACTCCTCGGATTTCTTCTAGAACTGTGAGCTGAAAAGGAAAGAAAGTATTTTTGATTATCCTTGTTGAGGATACAAACCAATTTCTCTAAGTAAAGATTCTGCATGAAAAAGAGAGAAATACACCAGTCTTTTACTAGCCCTATAACAGAAACCCTTCCAGCCACCACACACCCTTAGGAGAAAAATGCCTAGACGTAAAGATTGTCCAGGCTTGACGTGCTGCAAACCCATTATGTCATCAGCTGTGACCATTTCGTGAGTTCACATTAATTTGGTAGGATTCATGCTTATGGTTGACGATACTGATCAGCCTTTTTTGCTTATTTAAACCACTGTCCCTGAGATTAAATAACCTATTAGCCCTACATTCATGGATGAGGAAATGTTTTTTCACTTGTAGTTTAATGATTCTAATGAGAGATGAGGATCCTGCACTAGGTGGCAAGGGTCAGTTGGGTTTTATATAAGCATTGTTACTCAAGGACCTGTAATCACCTTGCAAAACTGGACTGAGCCTCTTAAGATACTAAGCAAGGAGGGGGGCTGGCTCAGTCGGGAGAGTATGTAACTCTTGATCCCAGGATCGTGAGTTCAAAGCCCAGACTGGGCGTAGAGCTTAATTTTTTTAAAAAAATTGCCACAGGATGCCAAGCAAGGAACAATTTACACACACATTCCAAAGTGATCCATTTTAGAGAAGCATGCACACTTGGTGTGTGTAGCTAGAGCCTCAAATTATTCACTGCGGGAAAGGTCTTAAACCATATCCTAATGATATAAACCATCAAGGTACTTCTATCCCCAAACCTGACCGATTACATACTGCCAAAGTACAACACGGCACCTGCTGCATCAAAACTGGAGGGAAAATGACTACTGGTCAGTGGCTAAAGATTTTCTTTTTTTTTTTTAACTTATTTATTTGTCAGAGAGAGAGAGAGCACAAGCAGGGGGAGTGGCAGGCAGATGGAGAAGCAGGCTCCCTGCTCAGCAAGAAGCCCAACACGGGACTCAGTCCCAGGACCCTGGGATCATGACCTGAGCCGAAGGCAGACGTTTAACCGACTGAGCCACCCAGGCGTCCCTGGTCAGTGGCTAAAAGATTTAACAGACTAACAGCAGTAAGAGGTACAGGATATTCCCTCTCATTGCAGCACTCATCCCCAGATCTCCACAGGGCTCTCCCCCTACTTCCTTCCCATCTTATGTCACCTTCTCAATGATGCCTTCGCTGTCCCATCTACCTGAAGGTGCAAATCCCCCGGCCTCCCCATGCCCTGAGCCGCCCTGCCTAAGTGTGGTGCATAGGATGGATCATTATCCATCATCGTATATATATACTTGTCTCAACAATCGTATTTTTTCATTCTCCCCCACCAGACTGTGAGCCCCATGTAAGCAGAGGCATTTTTTTGGTCTCTTTAATGGCTGTGTTTCCATTATTAAGATCAGTAAATGACGATTCAACTTCGGCCATCAGCCGTAAAGTTCCTGCCATTGCAGCGTTGACCATGTTAATTGCGTAGTGTGCACCTTTCTGGGTATCCTACCATATAATCGCATTCTCCTACAAAAGCCCATTAAAAACAGATACCATTTCTTCAGTGTGTTAAACAAATATCACCTGTCTCCAGTTCTAATTAAAGATAGAAGCAATTACAGCTCTATAAACATAACTGTAATCTGCTCTTGGTTTTTGTATCTTCTCCCATATTCCTCAGATTGATACTCAAACCATGATTTCTTTAGCAAGCTTGGTTGGGAGTCTCGGTCGAGATGGCAGAGTAGGAGGACCTTACCTCTTCCCCTGGATACAGCCAGGCTACAACTACACAGAGCGCATCTTGCTCTGAGAACAACCCAAGTACTAGCAGAACTAGTCACCGCTAAAGATACAAAGAAGAAGCCACATCAAGAAGAGTGGGAGCAGCAGAGCTGCAGTCTGTTCAGGACCCACATTCCTCGTATCACTGAGAGGGAAAGCACGGATGCACATGTTCTCCCTGAGGAACAAGGGTTTCAAGGTCCACGTCAGGCACCCCCCCCCCCGGGGACCTGGACCAAAAAGATGAGGTCCCCTAATATCTTTGAAATCAGCCGTGCTTAACTCCAGGAGTGGGACTTCACTCTGGGAGAGCCATGGGGTGTTAGGAAGACGAGACTCTACTTTTAAAAGGCCCATGCACAAACTCACTTGCTCTGAGATGCAGCGCAGAGGCAGCACTTTGAAAAGTGCCGGCGCCACATGTGACGGAGATTTACTGACTAATTGCAGGGTATGTGCCAAAGGGGCAGGGATGTATAGGAACTTTGGCCAGGAATGGGAGCATTGGTGGGTGCCATTTTTCTTGCCTTCTGCCTAGGCGGCCTGACGTGGGTGGGCACCAGTTCTGACGCTCTCCATCTACCTTGTCAGAACTACACATCCTACCCCAAAGCAGCGCCTCCAAATCAGCTCCTGCCAGATCAAACTCATCAGCAGCCTTGGCTGGGAGAGCAGCCCCCTCAATATAGCTGCGCCTCTGACCCATCTGGTGGGCAGCCTTGGCTGGGACTGGCAGCCCTCCAAAACACCTCCTACCCCAGGACAGTGGGGAGGCAACATTTACCACCAGTGTGTCCATAACAGTCATGGCTGGACCTCACAGCCCAGCACACCCCTAGCAGTCATGGCCACAACAAATTGGTGCATTCAACCCACACGGGACACCCCTGGGACACCTGGTTCTGGTGCTCAGGGAAGATCGTGCTTTTGGCCCCCACAGGATGCTTTCTACATAAGACCACTCCTTGAAGACCAGGGGACATAGTCGATCTGCCTAATACATAAAAACAAACAAGAGAGGGGCATGGGGCTGTCTCAGTCAGGGGAGCATGTGACTTGATGTCAGGGTTGTGAGTCTGAGGCCAACAACTGGGAGTGGAGATCGCTTAAAAAAAAAAAACAGGAGAGAGACAAAAAAGGACACAGGAATATACTCTAAATGGAAGAACAAGACAAAACCTCAAAAAAGAACTAAACAAAGTGGAGATAAGCAATCTACCTGATAATGAGTTCAAAATAATGGTCATAAAGATGATTGCTGGAAGTGAGAGAAGAGTGGATGAACTCAGAACTTCAACAAAGAGAAGATTAACAGCAGATTAGAGGATGCAGAACAGCTCCGGAATCTGGAAGATAGGGTAGTGGAAATCACTGAAGTTGAAAAGCAAAAAAAAAAAAAAAAAAATTTAATGAGGATAGTTTAAAGAGACCTCTGGGACATCAAGCATATTAACATTCACATTTCTTGGTAGGGGTTCCAGAAAGAAGAGAGAGAAAAGAGCACAAAACATATCTGAAGAAATAATAACTTAAAACTTTCATAATTGGGGAAAGAAACAGATCCAGGAAGCACAGAGGGCCCCAAATATGATGAATCCAAAGTGGTACTCAACAAGATACAATAATTAAAATGTCAAAGATAAAGAATCTTAAAAGCAGCAAGAGAAAGCAACTAACTACATACAAAGGAACTTCCATACAGCCATCATCTGCTCTTCCAGCAGAAACTTTGCAGGCCAGCAAGTAGTGGCATGATTTTTATCAGTTTTTATCAGGCATAGTTGTTCTTGTAACTACTGTTTACTCATTAATATGGATTTTTTAAAAGATTTTATTTATTTGGCATAGAGAGAGACAGCAAGAGAGGGAACACAGCAAGGGGAGTGGGAGAGGGAGAAGCAGGCTCCCTGATCAGGAAGGCTGACACGGAGCTCGATCCCAGGCCCCAGGATCACGACCTGAGCCGAAAGCAGACACTTAATGACTGAGCCACCCAGGCACCCCAATATGGATAGTTTTAAACAAAGCAAACAGAACATAACAAGAATTACATTTACCCACTATAAAAACACTTTCTTCTACCCTTGTATTTTCTGTGGCTGGCTTAAAAATTAAATTGGAATAAAAGTAACAGGAGAAAAACAATTTTAACTATGTACGGAGAAGAAGGGGAGTTCCACAATTCTCTAGGAGCAGTGCTCTTCTTAGCACAGATACTGCTATTAATGGAAATTTCCTTTTAAAATGTAAATTTCCTTTAGAAGAGGTAGAGTTTCTCTTGCCTCTAACAGTATTTGGTTGTCTTTAGCTCAAAATAATCCATATGCCAAACAGGCATATTTTGGGGTGCATATTCTGAATATCTTCACCACGAAGCTTCAAAAATAATCACCATTTTTCTATGTTTTTGACTGCTTTTTCACTGTATTACTTCAAAGCATACTGATATCTCCCATAAGTGCTAAATTATATATACTCCATATAATGTCATACACGCTAACACAAAATGCCTTTAAAAAAACCCCAAAATACCGTCATTGCATCTTACAAAAGTCAGTTATTCCCTAATGTCACATGAAAACAAACATGTCTATTTAATTTTATTATAGCCATCCTAGTAAAAATGAAGTCGTATCCCTGTGTGCTTTTAACGTCTATTTCCCTAATGACTAAAAATATTAAGCATCTTTTCTTATATTTATTGGCTATTTGTGTGAAGACAGCGATGGGTTTCAAGACCCACTACCCTTGGCATATTGAATATCTTAAGCTAAAGGAATTTATGCAACGGCATGTTCACAAAGGACTTTCTGACCTTTTGCTGAAACAGGCCATGAAACCCTTCTATGAGAGGCGCCCTCCCTATACCTGGAGGAAAGGAGCCACCTTCTCTCTGAATTAGAAGGGACACAGAGAGGAAGCTGAATATGAACAGGAATTGCAGCGTTTCCCCCATTTTATTCTACTTAGCTGTACTGTGTCCTATCATAACTTTCTGTGACGTTCCACTTTTCATCACATGTAGCGTAAGAACAGCCTGCTTTAACCATTCTTCAGGTTCTCATTTTTTCATGACAACACCCAAGTCATTTAATTTATTAAATGTGATTTCTTTTCTCTTGTTAATCTGTCTTTTGTTACCAGAGTCCCAGTGGAGAATTCAGAAGTGTACAGTAAAAAGATATTTATCCTCCCCTAAAAGAGTAGTGGATTTGCTGCCCGAGAGCCTCATGTGTGTGAATCCACCCTGTGCCACCCTGGTTCACCTTGGCAAAGCCACTTAATCTCTGTGGACCTCCGCTTCTTCGCACAGTGAATCCTCACTAAATGTGTCTGACCGTGAAATAGGGAAAGGGGAAACAAGCTTGGACATGGAGCTCGGGAGAAACAGCCATGATTACCTAAAGTGAAGGACAGTGGGGCGCCTGGGTGGCTCAGTCGTTAGAGACTCTGCCTTCAGCTCAGGTCATGATACCAGGGCCCTGGGATCGAGCCCCGCGACAGGCTCAGCAGGGAAGCCTGCTTCTCCCTCTCCCACTCCCCCTGCTTGTGTTCTCTCTCTCGCTGTCTCTCTCTCTCTGTCAAATAAATAAAACCTTTAAAAATAAATAAAATAAAAATAAAGTGAAGGATAAGAAAAACACAGAGGAATCCCAGGCAGGAGAGTGGAGGTTCATGGCTACAGGCTGTGTCGTGTAATTCTACCTGGGGCGGAAGTGGAAGTGCTTTTTACTTTCCATTGTCCAGAGGGTGCGGACAGAGCATTAGCACTTCCACCAATGTGCTTCCCACCTGTTGAAGACAGCTTAGTTTGGAGGGTTTTCTGTTTCTGTTTTTGACTTTTTTTTTAATTTATTTATTTTTTAATGATTTTTTATTATATTATGTTAGTCACCACACAGTACATCCCCGGTTTCCAATGTAAGGTTCGATGATTCATTAGTTGTGTATAACACCCAGTGCACCATGCAAAACGTGCCTTCCTTACTACCCATCACCAGCCTATCCCATTCCCCCACCCCCCTCCCCTCTGAGGCCCTCAGTTTGTTTCTCATAGTCCATAGTCTCTCATGTTTCATTCCCCCTTCTGATTACCCCCCCTTTCTTTATCCCTTTCTTCCCCTACCGATCATCCTAGTTCTTATGTTCCATAGATGAGACAAATCATATGATAGTTGTCTTTCTCTGCTTGACTTATTTCACTTAGCATTATCTCCTCCAGTGCCGTCCATGTTGTAGCAAATGTTGAGAACTCGTTCTTTCTGATAGCTGAGTAATATTCCATTGTATATATGGACCACAACTTCTTAATCCAGTCATCTGTTGAAGGGCATCTCAGCTCCATCCACGATTTAGCTATTGTGGACATTGCTGCTATGAACATTGGGGTGCATATGGCCCTTCTCTTCACTACGTCTGTATCTTTGGGGTAAACACCCAGTAGTGCAATGGCTGGATCATAGGGTAGCTCAATTTTTAACTTTTTAAGGGACCTCCACACTGTTTTCCAGAGTGGCTGTACCAACTTGCATTCCCACCAACAATGTAGGAGGGATCCCCTTTCTCCACATCCTCTCCAACAATTGTTGTCTCTTGCCTTGTCTATTTTTGTCATTCTAACTGGCGTAAGGTGGTATCTCAGTGTGGTTTTGATTTGAATTTCCTTGATGGCTAATGATTTTGAACTTTTCATGTGTCTGTTATGTCTTCATTGGAAAAGTGTCTGTTCATATCTTCTGCCCATTTTTTTATTTATTTGTTTCTCGTGTATTGAGTTCGAGAAGTTCTTTGTAGATCTTGGATACCAGTCCTTTATCTGTAGTGTCATTTGCAAATATATTCTCCCATTCTGTGGGCTGCCTCTTAGTTTTTCTGTTTCCTTTGCTGTGCAGAAACTTTTAATCTTGATGAAGTCCCATAAATTCATTTTATCTTTTGTTTCTCTTGCCTTTGGGGATGTGTCATGAAAAAGGTTGCTTTGGCCGATGTCGTAGAGGTTGCTGCCTATGTTCTCCTCTAGAATTTTGATGGATTCCTGTCTCACATCAAGGTCTTTCATCCATTTGGAGTTTATTTTTGTGAATGGTGTGAGACAGTGGTCAAGTTTTATTCTTTTGCATGTAGCTGTCCAATTTTCCCAGCACCATTTATTGAAGAGACTGTCTTTTTCCCACCGGATGTTTTTTCCTGCTTTATCAAATATTAGTTGCCCAAAGAGCCGAGGGTCCATTTCTGGGCTCTCTATTCTGTTCCATTGGTCTATGTGTCTGTTTTTGTGCCAGTACCATGCTGTCTTTGTGATCACAGCTTTGTAGTACAGCTCGAAATCCGGCATTGTGATGCCCCCAGCTTTGTTTTTCCTTTTCAACAGTTCCTTGGAGATTCGGGGCCTTTTCTGTTTCCATACAAATTTAAGGACTATTTGTTCCAGTTCTTTGAAAAATGTCCTCGGTATTTTGATCGGGATAGCATTGAAAGTGTAGATTGCTCTGGGTAGCATGGACATTTTAACTATGTTAATTCTTCCGATCCATGAGCATGGAATATCTTTCCATCTTTTTATGTCTTCCTCAATGTCTTTCAAGAGTGATTTATAGTTTCTAGAATATAGGTCCTTTGCGTCTCTGGTTAAGTTAATTCCAAGGTAACGTATGGTTTTTGGTGCTATCGTAAATGGGATGGATTCCCTAATTTCTCTTTCCTCGGTCTCGTTATTCGTGTATAGAAATGCAACTGATTTCTGAGCATTGATTTTGTATCCCGCCACATTACCGAATTGCTCTATAACTTCTAATAGTTTGGGAGTGGCTTCTTTTGGGTTTTCCATATAGAGTATCATGTCATCTGCGAAGAGAGACATTTTGACTTCTTCTCTGCCGATTTGGAAACCTTTGATCCCTTTTTGTTGTCTGATTGCTGTTGCAAGGACTTCTAGTACTATGTTGAATAATAGTGGCGAGAGTGGGCATCCTTGTCGAGTTCCTGATCTTAAGGGAAAGGCTTCCAGCTTTTCCCCATTGAGAATAATATTTGCAGTAGGCTTTTCATAGATGGCTTTTATGAGATTGAGAAATGTACCTTGTATTCCTACACCCTGAAGGGTTTTAATCAGGAAAGGATGCTGTATTTTGTCAAATGCTTTTTCGGCATCGATTGAGAGGATCATGTGGTTCCTGAGTCTTTTCTTGTTGATATGATGTATCACGCTGATTGATTTGCGAATATTGAACCACGCTTGCATCCCAGGTATGAATCCCACTTGATCGTGATGGATAATCCTTTTAATGTACAGTTGGATTCTATTAGCAAGTATCTTGTTGAGGATTTTGGCGTCCATATTCATTAGGGAAATCGGTGTGTAATTCTCCTTTTTGAGGGGGTCCTTGCCTGGTTTGGGGATCAAGGTAATATTGGCCTCATAGAATGAGTTTGGTAGCTTTCCTTCTGTTTCTATTTTTTGAAATAGCTTTAGGAGAATAGGTATTATTTCTTCTTTGAATGTTTGGTAGAATTCCCCAGGAAAACCGTCCGGGCCTGGAGTTTTGTTATTTGGAAGGTTGTTTATCACTGACTCAATTTCTTCATAATTAATTGGCCTGTTTAAGAAATCAATTTCTTCCTTTTTCAATCTTGGTAGTTTATAGGTTTCCAGGAAGGATTCCATCTCTTCCAGATTGCTTAGTTTATTGGCATATAGCTGTTGATAAAAATTTCTAATAATCCTTCCAATTTCAATGGTGTTCGTTGTGACCTCTCCTTTTTCATTCATAATTTTAATAATCTGGGTCCTTTCTCTTTTCTTTTGGATAAGTCTTGCCAGTGGTCTGCCAATTTTATTGATTCTCCCCAAGAACCAGCTTCTAGTCCTGTTGATCTGCTCTACTGTACTTCTGGTTTCTGCTTGATTGATTTCAGCTCTAATTTTGGTCAACTGCTTCCTCGTGTGTGGATTAGGCCTGTCCCTCTGTTGCTGTTCCAGCTTCTTGAGGTGAGAATATAAAAACTGCATTTTAGATTTTTCTATTCTTTTGAGTGAGGCTTGGATGGCTATGTATTTCCCCCTTAGGACTGCCTTTGCAGTATCCCATAGGTTTTGGACTGTTGTGTTTTCATTCTCATTGGTCTCCATAAATTGTTTAATTTGATTTTTGATTTCCTGGTTTATCGAGTCATTCCTGAGCAGGATGGTTCTTAGTCTCCAAGTGTTTGAGTTTCTTCCAAATTTTTCCTTGTGGTTGAGTTCCAATTTCAGAGCGTTGTGGTCTGAGAATATGCAGGGGATAATTTCAATCTTTTGGTATCGGTTGAGACCTGTTTTGTGTCCCAGAACATGGTCTATTCTTGAGAATGTTCCATGGGCATTAGAATAGAATGAGTATCCTTTGGTTCTGGGGTGTAGTGTTCTATATATATCTATGAGGTCCAACTCGTCGAGTATGGCATTCAAAGCCTTTGATTCTTTGCTTAGTTTTTGCCAGGGTGTTCTGTCTATTTCTGATAGTGGAATGTTGAGGTCCCCTACTATTAATGTATTTTTATTTATATGTCTCTTTATTCTGGTTAAGAGTTGGCTTGTGTATCTTGCTGCTCCCCTTTTGGGGGCATATATATTTATAATTGCCATATCCACTTGTTATACTTCCTTTAAGAATAATATAGTGCCCTTCTGCGTCTCTAACTATAGTCTGTAGTTTAAAATCCAATTTATCTGATATGAGAATTGCTACCCCAGCTTTCTTTTGAGGTCCATTTTGCATGAAAGATGGTACTCCATCCCCTTACTCTCAGTCTGAATGCATCTTTGGGTTCGAAATGAGTCTCTTGTAGACAGCAAATGGATGGGTCATTTCTTTTTATCCAATCTGCAACCCTGTGGCATTTTATGGGAGCATTTAAGCCATTAAGACTGAGTACTGAGAGATATGATTTTAATGATGCCATGTTGCCAGTAAAGTCTTTGTTTGTATTGGCTGTGACTTTCTGTTCTGTATCACTCTTGGGGCCTTTTTACTTTTATAGAACCCCCCGTAATATCTCCTGTAGGGCTGCTTTCGTGGTTACGAAATTGGTTAGTGACTGGCGATTCTGAAATGTCTTTATTTCTCCATCAATTCTGAATGACAGCCTTGCTGGATAAAGGATCCTTGGCTGCATGTTTTTCTCTGAAAGAGCTTTAAATATGCTCCCCCAACCCTTTCTCTCCTTCCAGGTCTGTGTAGACAGGTCTGACGTAATTCTGATGCCTCTGCCTTGGTACGTGAGAAATTTCTTTGCCCTGGCCGCTTTCAATACTGTATCCTTGCATCTAATATTTGCGAATTGCACTATGACGTGACGTGGCGTAGGTTTGTCGTGGTTGAGCTTGGGAGGGGTCCTCTCTGCCTCTTGGACGCGAATGTTTGTTTCCCTCGCTAGATTAGGGAAGTTTTCAGCTACAATTTGTTCAAATATCTCTTCTAGACCTCTGTTTTTCTCCACCCCCTCGGGGATGCCGATGATTCTAACATTGGATCGTTTCATTGAGTCAGTAATCTCCCGTAACCTACATTCGTGGGCTTGGATTTTTTTAAGAGCAGCGTCTATTTTGGTTTTTTCCTCTATTAACCCATCCTCCAATTCACTAACCCGTTCCTCTGCTTCTGTGACCATGGCCGTCAGAGCCTCTAGTTTTGCCTGCATTTGGCTCATAGAATTTTTAATTTCTGTCAGATTCGCTCTCATTTCTGTCCTTAGGGATTCTATATTCTCAGTAACCTTTTAATAGTTTTTTCAATTCTACTCATCATTTTGACCATCGTTACTCTGAATTCCATTTCTGATACTTTGGTTACATCCGTATCCATTATTTCTGAGGCAGAGGCCACAGACTCACTGTCTTTTCTTTGCTGGGGGGGGCTTCTCCTTCTTGTCATTCTGATGAGGAGAGGTTGCGGGGTTGTCCAGAGCCCAAATTATTGACTGGGTCCCAGGCCGTGCCCCTTGTTTTATAGGGATCTTAGGGATGTGGGCTTCTTCTTTAAAGATTTTATTTATTTATTTATGTGGCAGCCAACCAGCGAGAGAGGGAACAGAAGCAGGGGAGTGGGAGAGGAAGAAGCAGGCTCCCAGCGGAGGAGCCCGATGAGGGACTCCTTTCCGGAACGCCGGGATCACGCCCTAAGCCGAAGACAGGCGCTCAATGACTGCGCCACCCAGGCGCCCGGGTTGTGGGCTTCTTGATTTTTCAGCCTGCCTTCTGTGTTCTGGGGGAGGGGCCTGCCGCGCAGATACTCAGGCAACCCTGTTTGGGTAGAGTCTCCGTGTCCCCTGCGAGGGGGGATGGGGATGGGCCCGCTGTGAGCCGGTATTTCCAGGCTTTTGTTCTCTGGCGGCTTTCCCTGGCGGTTTGCTGTGCCTCTTCTGAGAGTTAGAGCAGCAGCGGCCAAATTTCAGCCTCTGTCACGGAACAGAAGGATTGCGGCCCGTTCTCCACTGATGTTCTGGCCACTTTAACTCTGTTACTGTTGGTGCTGCTCAACCCTGCAGCGTCCCGGGATGTGCGCCCCACACCCGGCTTCCCAGCCCTCACTTCCAGGGCCGGCGTCTCTGTCCTTTGTGTTTCTAACGCCGCCAGCCGCCAGCCGCCCCGCGCGCGCTCCCGGATCTCCCGGTCTCAGTCTGGATCCCATGAGCGCACCGGGATTCCGGTGTTCCGCGAGATGCCTGGTGGCGCGCGCACCCGGCTCACGGTCTCAGTCTGCTGTTTTGCGGGTGCCGTCCGCGAGCCCCGCCCGCTCCCCCGTGCAGGTGGCTACCGCTTCCCGGCGCCCGAACGTGGCGGCTCCCTCCCCCTTCCGTTTATCTTCCGATATCTGTGCGCGGTTTCACGGCTCCCCGCTTCGTACCTCAATACTCAGCGCTGGAGATGTTCATTTGTAGAGATCCAGATGTGTCTTCCTGCATCTCAGGCTGGTTCCGTGGGTGTTTAGGCTGGTCTGGTACCTATCCAGCTCGACTCAGGGGACCGGCTGAAAACGGTGTCTCCTACTCCTCCGCCATCTTAACTCCTCTCTGTTTTTGATTTTTTAATCTTAAATTGCAGTTTGGTTGACATACTAGTTTCAGGTGTACAACATAGCAATTCAACAATTACATACATTATGAAATACTCACTGTGTTCAGTATAGTTACCATCTGTCAGCATACAAACCTACACCAACCTTCTGTACTATATATTCCCTAGGCAGCACTTATCATCCTCATGACTGACTTCATAAATGGAAGTTTGTATCTCATTATTCCCCTACCCCTATTTTGCCTACGCCCTGCAAGCTCTCCCTTCTGAAAACCACTAGTTTGCTCACAGTATTTATGAGCCTATTTCTGCTTTTTTTGGTTTATTAAGATTCTGCATGGAATTAAAATAATATAGTTTATCTTTGTCTGACTTATTTCACTTAGCAACCCATCCATGTTGTTGTGAATGGTACCATTTCATTTTTTATGACAGTAATATTCCACATCTTATTTACCCATTCATCTATCAATGCGCACTTAGATTGCTTCCCTATGTTGACTGTTGTAAATAATGTGGCACTGAAGATCTTTTTGAAGTAGTGTTTTCGTTTTCTTTGGGTAAATACCCAGACATGGAATTGCTGAGTCATGTGGGTATTTGTGTTTTTAATGTTTTGAAGAACCACCATACACTGTTTTCCATAGTGGCGGCCCCACATCGCATTTCCACCAACAGTGCCCAAGGGTGCCCTTTTCTCTACATCCTCAACAACACTGGTTATTTCTTGTCTTTTGATACTCACCATTCTGGCTGGTGAGAAGTAATATCTCATTGGTTTTTATTTACATTTCCCTAATGATGAGTGCTGTTGAGTATCTTTTCACACGTGTCTATTGGCTGTTAGTATGTCTTCTTGGAAAGATGTGTATTCAGGTCTTCTACCCCATTTTTCAATTGGTGTTGAGTTGTATGAGTTCTATATCTACACCCCTATCAGATATATCATTTGCAAATATATTCTCCCATTCAGTAGGTTGTCTTTTTGTTTTATTGATGATCTCCTTCGCTGGGCAAAAACTTTTCGGTTTGATGTAGTCCCAATTATTTATTACTCCTTTTGTTTCCCTTGCCTGGGGAGACAGATCCAGAAAACTATGGCAAAGACCAATGTCCAAGGGTTTATAGTCTGTGTTTTCATCTAGGAATTTTATGGTTTCAGTTTTTACATTTAGGTCTTTAATCCATTTTGAGTTTATTTTTGTGTATGGTGCAAGAAAGTAGTCTAGTTTCATGCTTTTGTATGTTGCTGTCCAGTTTTCCCAGCACAATTTATTGAAGAGTCTTTTTCCTCTCGATATATTCTTGTCTTTATTGGCATGGATTAATTTATGGTAAGTTCACTTTTGGGCTCTCTATTCTGTTTTATTGATCTATTTGTCTGTTTTTGTTCAAGTACTATACTGTTTTGATTACTATAGCTTTGTAGTATAGTTTGAAATCTGGGGGCGTGATTCCTCCAGCTCTGTTCTTTCTGAAGATTGCTTTGGCTATTTAGGATCTTTATCTTTCCATACAAATTTACGGAAATAGAATAACCCTTAAAACGTACGATTAGTATTTTGATAGGGATTACATTAACTCTTTGGATTGCTTTGTGTAATATGGGCATTTTTAACAAAATTTTTCTAATCTATGAGCATGGTATATCCTTCCATTTATTTGTGTCATCATCAGTTTCTTTTATCTGTCTTACAGATTTCACAGTACAAATCTGTCCCTCTGTGGTTAAATTATTCCTAGGCATTTTATTCTTTTTGATGCAATTGTAAATGGGGTTGTTTTCTTAATTTCTCATTCCACTAGTTCATTATTAGTGTACAGAAACACAATAGTTAATGTATATTGACTTTTGTATCCTGCAACATTTCTGTATTGATTTTTGTATCCTGCAACATTACTGAATTCATTTATTAACATTAATATTTTTTGGTGGTGTTTAGGGCCTCCTATATATAGTATCATGTCATCTGCAAATGAAAACGTTTTCCTTCTACCTTACCAGTTTGGGTGCCTTTCATTTTTCTTGTCTGAATGCTGTGGCTAGGACTTCCAGTCCTATGTTGAATAAAAGTGGTAAGAGTGGACATCCTTGTCTTGTTCCCAATCTTAAAGGAAAAGCAGTCAGCTTTTTACCATTGAGTATGATGTTAGTTGTGGGTTTGTCATAGATGGCCTTTATTATGTTGAGGTATGGTCCCTCTACACCTACTTTGTTGAGTTTTTTATCATAAATGGGTGTTGAGGGATGCCTGGTTGTCTCAGTTAAGTATCCAACTTTTTTTAAAAAAAAGATTTTATTTATTTGAAACAGAGAGAGCACAAGCAGGGGGATGAGTAGAGGGAGAGAGAGAAGCAGACACCCCGCTGAGCAGGAAGCCTGATTTGGGGCTCGATCCTGGGACTCCGGGATCATGACCTAGCTGAAGACAGACACTTAACTGACTGAGCCACCCAGTCACCCCAAACGTCCAACTCTTGATTTCAGCTCAGGTCATGATCTCAGGGTCATGAGATCGAGCCCTGCATCCAGCTCCATGCTCAGTGCGGAGTCTGCTTGTCCCTTTCCCTCTGATCCTCCCCCTACCCACGTACTCTCTTTCTCTCTCTCAAAATCTTTTTTAAAAAGAGGATTCTCCTACTCTGCCCCTCCCCCCACTCCCACTGTCTCTAAAAAAAAATTAATGAATGTTGAATATTGTCATGCGTTTTCCACTTCTAATGAGATGATAATATGATTTTTATTCTTCACTTTGTTAATGTGCTAAATCATGTTGATTGATTTGTGGATACTGAATCATTCATTCGTCCCTTGAATAAATCCCACTTGATTGTGCCGAATGATCTCTTTAATGTATTGTTAAATTTGATTTGCTAACATTTTGTTGAGGATTTTTGCATCTAAGTTCATCAGGAATATTGATCTGTAATTTTCTTGTTTTTGTAGTATCCTTCTCTGGTTTCGTTGCCAGGGTAACAATGGCCTCGTAGAATGAAATTGGAAGCACTCCTTCCTCTTCTGTTTTTTGGAGTAATTTAAGAAAGATATGTATTAACTCTTCTTTAAATGTTTCGTAATATTCACCTGTGAAGCCACCTGTTCCTGGACTTCTGTTTGTTAGGTGTGTTTTCATTACCAAATCAATATCATTAGTAGTTGGGAGTTTTCAGATTACTGATTCATTTTGGTTGGTAGTAATTGGTCTGTTCAGATCTTCTGTTTCTTCCTAATTCAGTATTGGGAGATTGTGTGTTTCTAAGAATTTATCCATTTCTTTTAGGTTGTCCAATTTGTTGGCATATAATTTTGAATAGTAGTCTCATAATCCTTTGTATTTCTGTGGTGTCGCTTGTAACTTCTCTTTCATTTCTGATTTTATTTACTTGAGTGCTCTTTTGTTCTTTATAGGTCTGGCTAAAGGTCTATCACTTTTGGTTATTTTTTCAGAAGACACCTGGGTTTTTTGAGATTGTCTGTGTTGACCTGAAATGGAAAATTGAAACAGTCTGGCCAGGAAAAACCTCTCAAGGTCCCAGTTTTCTTCCTTCTCTGCTGCCCTGGAAATTCCCCCCCCCACCTCCACTCGAACAGAAAGGAAATGGGTATATAGAAGGGCTGTGAATCAGAGCAGGAGCCAAGGCTAGTAGTAGCCTGATGTCGCCAGTCATGAGGTGGGGGTGCTGAGCCTATGCAGGTCCTCTGTAGGAGTGGAATGGAGGCAGGGGATTCAGTGATATTGGGTGGACAGCAGACCAGTCGTGCTGCCCTGGGGTTGATGCAGTCTGTGCATTTCTTTTTATTTTAAATTGAAGTATAATTAACATACACTGTCATATTAGTTTCAGGTATACGATATAATGACTCAGCAATTTTATACATTACCCAGTGGCCATCAAGACAAGTGTGCTCTTAATCCCTTGTTTTTAAGTTTTTATGTTTGAGGTGTACAATACAGTGATCCAACACTTCCATACAACACCCCGTGTTCATCACAAGTACGCTCCTCAATCCCCATCACCTGTTCACCCATCCCCCCCACCCCCTGCCCTCCGGTGACCATCAGTTTGTTCTCTACAGTTAAGAGTCTGTTTCTTGGTTTGCCTCTCTTTTTTCCCCATTGCTCATTTCTTTTGTTTCTTAAATTACATATGAGTGAAATCATGTGGTATTTGTCTCTCTGTTGACTTATTCACTTGGCATAATATTCTCTAGCTCCATCCATGTCGTTGCAAATAGAAAGATTTCGTTAGTTTTATGGCTGAGTAATATTCCATCATGTTTATACACCACTTATTCTTTATCCATTCATCAGTTGTTGGACACTTGGGATGTTTCCGTAGTTTGGCTCTTGTAGATAATGCTGCTGTAAACATTGGGATGCATGTACCCCTTTGAATCAGTATTTTTGTATTTGTTGGGTAAATACCTAGTAGTACAATTGCTGGATCATAGGGTATTTCTATTTTTAATTTTTTGAGGAACCTCCATATTGTTTTCCAGAGTGGCTGCACCTGTCTGCAATCCTACCAACAGTGCAAGAGGGTTCCCCTTTCTCCACATCCCTACCAACACCTGTTTCTTGTTGATTTTAGCCATTCTGACAGGTATGAGACGATACCTCATTTTAGTATTGATTTGTATTTCCTTAATGATGAGTGATGTCGAGCATCTTTTCATGTGTCTGTTGGCCATCTGGATGTCTTCTTTGGAAAAATGCCTGTTCATCTCTTCTGCCCAATTTTTGATTGGATTGTTCATTTTCTGGATGTTGAGTTTTGTAAGTTCTTTATGTATTTTGGAACCTAAAACTGTATCAGATATGTCATTTGCAAATATCTTCTCCCATTGTTTTTCGTGCGATTGTAAATGAGATTCATCACTTAATTGCTTTTTCTGCTGCTTCATTATTGGTGTATAGAAATGCAAGATTTCTGTACATTGATTTGTAGCCTGCAAATTTACTGAATTCATTTTTAAGTTCTAGCAGTTTCTTGGTGGAGTCTTTTGGGTTTTCTGTATATAGCACCATGACGTATGCAAACAGTGAAAAGGTTTACTTCGGCCTTGTCAATTTGGATACCTTTTATTTTTTGTTGTCTGGTTGCCGTTGCTAGGATCTCCTTTACTATGTTGAATAAAAGTGGTAAGAGTGGACATCCCTGTCTTATTCCTGACCATAGAGGAAAGCTCTGTTTTTCCCCATTTAGGATGATATTAGCTGTGGCTTTTACATATATGGCCTTGATGATGTTGATGTATGTTCCCTCTAAACCTAATGTTGAGGGTTTTTATCATGAATGAATATTGTACTTTGTGAAATGCTATTTGTGTGTCTATTGAAATGATCATCTGTTTCTTATCCTCTTATTGGTGTGATGTATCACATTGATTTGCAAATACTGAACCACCCTTGCAACCCAGGAATAAATCCTACTTGATCATAGTGAATGATTTTTTTAATGTATTGTTACATTTGGTTTGCTAGTATTTATTGAGAATTTTTACATCTATGTTCACCAGAGCTATTGGCCTGTAGTTCATTCTCTCTCTCTCTCTCTCTCTCTTTTGGTGGTATCTTTATCCAGTTTTGGGATCAGGGTAATGCTGGCCTCAGAATGAATTTAGAAGTTTTCTTTCCTTTTCTATTTTTTGGAATGGTTTGAGAAGAATAGGTATTAACTCTTCTTTAAATGTTTGGTAGAATTCGCCTGTAAGCCATCTGGCCCTGGTCCTTTGTTGGGAGTTTTTTGATTACTGATTCAATTTCTTTGCTGGTTATCAGTCTATGTTTTCTATTTCTTCCTGTTTCAATTTTGGTAATTTATATATTTCTAGGAATTTATCCATTTGTTTTCAGTTGTCCAATTTGTTGTCATACATATTTTCATAATGTTGTCTTAGAGTTGCTTGTATTTCTGTGGTGTTGGTTGTGATTTCTCCTCTCTCATTTGTCATTTATTTGGGTCCTTTCTCTTTTCTTATGATAAGTCTGGCTAGAGGTTTATCAATTTTATTACTTTTTTCAAAGAACCAGCTCTTGGTTTCATTGATCTGTTCAATGGTTTGTTTATTTTCTATATCATTTCTTTTCTAAAGATTTTATTTATTCAAGGCAGAGAGAGAGAGAGAGAAAGCATGAGCAGGAGGAGAGGCAGAGGGAAAGGGAGAAACAGACTCCCTGCTGAGCCGGGAGCCAGACACGGGGCTTGATCCCAGGACCCCCAGATCACAACCCGAGCTGAAGGCAGATGCTTAACCATCTGAGCCACCTAGGTGCCCCTATATCATTTATTTCTGCTCTAATCTTTATCATTTCCTTCCCTCTGCTGGCTTTAAGCTTTAATTGTTCTTTTGCTAGCTCTTTTAGGTGTACGACTAGGTTATTTACGATTTTTCTTGCTTCTTGATGAAGGGCTCGTATTGCTATATACTCCCCTCTTAGGACTGCTTTTGCTGCATCCCAATGGTTTTGGATTGTGTTTTCATTTTCACTTGTTTCCATGTATTTTTTTCTTTGATTTCCTGGATGACTAATTCATTGTTTAATAGCATGTTATTTAACCTCCATATATTTGTGGTCTTTCCAGAATTTTTGTGGTTGATTTCTAGTTTCATAATGTTGTGGTCAGAAAAGGTACATAGTATGATTTCAGTCTTTTTGTATTTGTTGAGACCTGTTTTGTGACCTAATATATGATCTACTCTAGTGAATGTTCCACGTGCACTTAGAAAGAATGTGTATGGATAGAATGTTTAAGGATAGAATGTTCTCAGTATATCTGTTGAGTCCATCTAGTCCAGTGTGTCATTCAAAGGCATTATTTCCTTGTTGATTTTCTGTTTAGATGATCTGTCCACTGAAGTGGGGTATTAAAGTCCTCTACTATTTTTGTATTATTATCAATTAGTTCCTTTGTTTATTGTTTTATATATTTACAATTGTTATATCTTCTAGTTGGACTGTCCCCTTTATTATTACATAGTACCCTTCTTTGCCTCTTTCTCTGCAGTCTTTGTTTTAAAGTCTAGTTTGTCCCATATAAGCATTGCTACTCTGGCTTTCTTTTGACATCCATTTGCATGACTCATGTTTCCCCATCCCCTCACTTTCAATCTACAGGGGTCTTTAGTTCTAAATTGAGTCTCTCGCGGGCAGCATAAACATGGGTCTCGTTTGTTTGTTTTATCTGACACCCTATGTCTTTTGGGTGGAGATTCAGTCCATTTACATTCAATGTAATTATTGATATATATGGATTTATTGCCATTTTATTACTTGTTTTGTTGTTTCTGGACATTTTCTCTGATCCTTTTTTGTGTTTCTTTCATGCCTTGCTGATTTTCTTTAGTGATCTATTTGGATTTTTTTCTCTATTCTTGCATGTTTTTTGGTAGTTTTTGATATATGGTTACCATTAGGTTTGTATATAAACTTTTCTGCATATAACAGTCTTTATTAAGTTGATGGCTATTTAAGTTTGAACCCATTCTTTTCTCCTCTCCTGCCCATGTTTTGGGTATATATTTTATATCCTTTTTCTGTGAGTTCCTTGACTTGATTTTTTACAGAAATACTCACTGCTTTTGTATTTCCTACATTTATACTGTCACATTTGGTCTCCTTTCCACTCAAAGGGTCCTCTTTAATATTTCTTGCAGGGCTAGTTTAGTGATCATGAACTCCTTTAGTTTTCATTTGTCTGGGAAACTCCTTACCTGTCCCTTTATTCTCAGTGATAGCTTTGCTGATGCAGTATACTTAGCTGCTGAATTTTCCCATTCAGCACTTTGACTATGTCATTGCACTGCTTTCTGGCTTGTAAAAATTTGTTTGAAAAATCTGCTAGCTTTATGGGTTTTCCCTTGTAAGTTACTGACTTAGTCTGTCTTCCTACTTTTGAGATTTTTTTCTTTATCTAAAAAAACATTTATTATATTTTGTGAATTTAATTACAATATGTCTTGCTGTGGGCCTGCTTTTGTTGATTTTGATGGGAGTTCTCTGTGCCTCCTGGATCGGGATGTCTGTTTCCTTCCCCAGGTCAGGGAAGTTTTCAGCTATTATTTCTTCAAATAAATTTTCTGCCGCCTTTTCTCTCTCTTCTTCTAGGACTCCTACAAGACAAATGTTTTTACGATTGATGGAGTCACTGAGTTCCCTAAGTCTATTCCTGTTTGGCATAATGCTTTTTTCCCTTTTTTGTTCAGCTTCATTGCTTTCCATTACCTTGTCTTCTAGGTCATTAATTCGTTCCTCTGCCTCTTCCAGCCTGCTGTTCGTTGCATCAAGCCTGTTTCTAATTTCATTTATTGCACTCTTCCTCTGTGATTGATTCTTAACTCCTTTGTCTCTGTGGTAAGGGTCTCACTCTTTTCTCAAGTTCAGTGAGTATCTTTATGATCATTGCTTTAAAGTCTCCATTGGGCATGTTACTTATATCTGTTTTGCTCAGATCTCAGGCTGTGGCTTTATCTTGTTTTCATTTGGGATAAATTTCTTTTTCTTTTCTTTTTTTTAAGCCTCTGCATCGTTCTGTGTTAGAAAAACCAGTCATGGGGCGCCTGGGCGGCACAGCGGTTAAGCATCTGCCTTCGGCTCAGGGCGTGATCCCGGCGTTATGGGATCGAGCCCCACATCAGGCTCCTCCGCTAGGAGCCTGCTTCTTCCTCTCCCACTCCCCCTGCTTGTGTTCCCTCTCTCGCTGGCTGTCTCTCTCTCTGTCAAATAAATAAATAAAATCTTAAAAAAAAAAAAAAAAACAGTCATGTCTCCTGCTTCTGAAAGTAATGGCCTTATGAAGAAGAGGTCATGTAGTGCCCAGGTCCTGGTGCTTCAGGTAATGTTCCAGTGTGTTCTGCGTGCTCTCTGTTGTGTTCTCGCTGCTCTATTCTTCAAGCCAGTCGGCTGCAGATGCTTTCCTTGCGGGGGCGGGGGGGGGGGGCGGGTAGTGTTTGGTCCCTGACCTAAATGTGTCAAGTTTTAACTAGCTGTGCTCTGGTCTGCTTGTGAAATGAGGCCAGTCGGCACCCTCGCCAGAACTGAGACCCTGCAGAACTCTCTGGTCAGGAGATGTAGTGTGGGCAGGAGCCTGTGCTGGTCTTCCCACCAACAGAGCAGCAGGGTTCCTTTTTCTCCATACCCTTGACAGCACTTTGTCATTTGTTGTGTTTTTTATTGTAGGCATTCTTATAGGTCTATGGTGATATTTCATTGTGGTTTGATGTGTGTTTCCCTAATGATGAGTGATGTTCATCATCTTTTCATGTGTCTGTTGGCCATTTGTATGTCTTTGGAAAAATGTCTATTTGGGTCTTGTGCCCATTACTAATCAGATTATTTGATTTTTTGGTGTTGAGTCGTATAAGTTCTTTATATATTTTAGATATTAGCCCTTTATCAGATATATCATTTGAAAATACCTTCTCCCATTCAGTATGCTGCATTGTTGTTTTGCTGGTTTCCTTGATTGTGCAAAAGCTTTTTTTTTTTAAGTAAACTCCACCCCAACGTTAGGCTCAGACTCATGACCCTGAGATCAAGAACTGTATGCTCTACCAGTCAGGTGTCCCAAATACTTTTTATAAAAGTGTAGTCCCAAGAGTTTATTTTTGCTTATTTCTCTTGCCTAAGGAAACATACCTAGTAAAATGTTTCTACCGCCAACATCAAAGAAATTACTGCCTAGGTTTTCTTCTAGGAGTTTTATGGTGTCAGTTCTCACATTTAGGTCCTTAATCCATTTACAGTTTATTTTTGTATTTGGTGTAAAATTGGTCCAGTTTCATTCTTTTGCATGTAGCTGTCCAGTTTTCCCAACACCGTTTATTGAAGAGATTGTCTTTTCCCCACTGTATATTCTCACTTCCTTGGCCATAGGTTAATTGACTATATAAGCATGGATTTATTTCTGGGCTCTCTATTCTGTTCCACTGATCTGTGTGTGTTTTTGTGCCAGTACCATACTCTTTTGACTACTACAGCTTTGTATTATAGCTTCAAATATGGGATTGTGGTACCTCCAACTTTGTTATTCTTTCTCAGTAATTCTTTCCTTCTTAGCTATGGATTACTTTTAAGAGTATCTTTTAGGGATGCCTGAGTTGCTCAGTCAGTTAAGCATCTGCTTTCGGCTCAGGTCATGATCCCAGGGTCCTGGGACTGAACCCCAGGTGGGGCTCTCTGCACAGCAGGGAGCCTGCTTCTTCCTCTGCCTGCCACTCCCCCTGCTTGTGCTCTCTCTCTCTGACAAATAAATTCTAAAAAAAAAAAAACACATTTTAAAACTTTATGTATTTCTTTTTTTTTTTTTAAGATTTTATTTATTTATTTGACAGAGACAGAGAAAGCCAGCGAGGGAGGGAACACAAGCAGGGGGAGAGGGAGAGGAAGAAGCAGGCTCCCAGCAGAGCAGGAAGCCCAATGCGAAGCTCGATCCCATGACCCTGGGATTACGCCCTGAGCTGAACACAGACGCTTAATGACTGAGCCACCCAGGCGCCCCAAAACATTATATATTTCTTTTAAAGAGTTTCTTTTAAGGGTGATTACACTGGGGGGTAGATCTGGGCAGGGGTTACTTTAGTTCTCCTTTGAAACACTTCAGCATTTGTTAAGTTTTTTTTTCTTAAAAATAATCAAGTAAGAAAAAAAATGATTACCTTACCAATGGAATTGAAGAGTCAACAACAACAACAACAAAAACCCTTCATAGTCAATTGTTTAGAAACAAAATAGCTGCAAGTTACCAATGAGTCTAGGAAGCTCCTTAGACTATCGCTTTTATTTTGGTTTTTTCCTAAGATTTATTTATTCATTTGTGAGAGAGAGAAAGAGAGAGCAAGGGAGAGGGGCAGAGGAAGAGAGAATCTTAAGCAGACTCTGCACTGAGCACAGAGCCTGATGCAGGGCTCGATCTCACACCCCTGAGATCATAACCTAAACCGAAACCAAGAGTCAGACGCTGAATCAACTGCGCCACCCAGGTGCCCCTAGACTGTTGTTTTTAAAGGATCTTTATTTCCAGCTCTTTCTCCACCCCCTTCTAAGGAACAAAATGCATGGAGGACACATACCCCAAATCAACACTCTTCATCTCTGGTGGCATGAGTGGTTGTCTTCCTTTCCTCTCTACACTACACTACCTGTTTCTGCACACCTTACTTTGTAAAAACATGGGATTTATTTTTCTAAATGAGGACATATTTAAATAAATGCACCAGTCAGGTACCTAGGAGTCACTGTGACCCAGCACATCCCCACCCACCTAGGCGTCACGGATACCACTTGCAGCAGCCCCGGGAAGGCCAGGAAGCAGCACTGGTCCCGTAGCAGGTCCTTAGCAAAGTGCACGAGGTGATGTGGTTCAAGAAGTGCCTGTTTTTTTTCTTTTCTTTTCTTTTTTTAAGATTTTATGATTTTATTTTATTTATTTGAAAGAGAGGGCGAGTGCATGCACCAGCAAGGGGAGGGGCAGGCAGAAGGCGAGGGAGGAGCAGGGGCCCCATGGTGGGGCTCGATCCCAGGACCCCGAGATCATGACCTGAGCTGAAGCCAGACGCTAACCAACTGAGCCACCCAGATGCCCCAAGAAGTGCCTCTTCTTGGAAACCTGGTTCTCTCATTTGGGGATGGAGCAACTAAGTCCATCATAACATCAGGCTTAGGAATGTTACAAACTTACATTATTTTTTGACACTACTTGTTTAAACTTCTTTCAATTGTAAATAGTTTTATAAATTGTCAATATTAAGTTTCCCGCTTTATTGTTCCATGACAGACATTATTTGCCCACCAGCAGAAGGGAAAAATAATTTTCTTTTACTATTCTAAGTTCTTGCTGAGGCCACTATAACAATAGATAGATGAACAAGAGTAAACAAACAGAAATTTATTAACCTGTGTATCCTCCCTATGACACATGGGAGTCCCCAGAGTTAAGCAACACAAAGGCTTGGTTACAACTTGAGTTTACACAGTATTTTAGCAGAGGAGCAATAAACTTTTAGAGTAATTACATGATAATAGAAAAGGACCTTGAGTCTCCAAGACAATAAATTGTGAGAAGGCAAATATATGGGAAACTCATGGTAGATAAAGGTTAGTCAGTAAAATCCGTTCTGTAGATTTCTCTAGTGCCCTCTCCATGCTAAGGGACTAATGTTTTCTCCAGGGAGTAACTTTTCTCCTTCCTGGTAGATATAGAGGACATCTTTTAAAATTTATGCCGACTTTTAGGCAAATGGGGAGAGGGCTTGGAGCTTTGCTTGTGTAGGCTTCTGCTTAACTGCCTTCAACTCAATAGTCTTTATGCCAAAGTGGCACATTGTGAGGTTGCATATTCTGCCACCATCACTACAAATCCATGCTGTGTATATCTGGTTATGTATGAGAAATTTCATGTTCATTTCAAGCCCTGAGCAAATCTGAAGAAAATGCAGGTTCCTCCTTACATTTATACAAACAAAGGACAAAAGTCTACTATATACACACGTATTTGTCGCCTGCACGTATATCCAGATACCTGTGTCCTGTTGGTCATTTACACATGGTTAAAAAAAAAAGTTTAAATGACCAAACTGTGCATTAGGTCTACTACTGGACAATGGGATGTCGAGGAAGCTCTTTCAATCATCTCTGTACTGGGATCTTTTTTTTGGTAGACAAACGGGGAATTTCAATTTTGATTTTTAAAAGTAGTATTGTTTTAAAAAATCGACGATTGCCCAATAGCACATAACACAGAAATGAATTTTTGATCCAAAATAATTATAGCTTCTTTCCCATGTGAGGAAACAACACATGAAAACCTTGGAATTCTCGGGGTCTTCCTGCAAGTGATAACAATAACAGTGGTTTACGTTTTCATCTTTTTACAGATCTATGAAATAGGAGGATCCGAAATGAGGACACCCTTTATCAATTAATAAAACAATGAAGCTCGTTAAAGAGGTTAAAAACTTAGGCTACAGGAAGAAACTATGAAGGAAATTACGAAGAGAATTCTATTCACAATACCATCAAAAAGAATAAAATACTAATGAATAAACCTAACCAAGGAAGCAAAAAACTCGTATACTGAAAACTACAAACTATTGATGAGAAACAGTAAAGAATACACAAATGTGTCGAAAGACAGCCCGTGGGAAGATGTCAGCATTACCCAAAGCTTCTTCAGGTTCACTGCAATCCCTATCAAAATACCAGGGATGCTTTTTGCAGAAAACGGAAACATCCTAAAATTCATAAAGGAATTTCAAGGGACCACCAAAACCTCAAAATAACCTTGAAAAGAACAAAGGTAGAGGACTCACACACCCTGATTTCAGAATTTGCTAGAAAATTGTTACACACTCATCAATACAGCGTGGAACCACCACGAAGACGGATACGTAGACCAATGGAGAAGACCAGAGAGCCAGAAACACATCATCATTTGTATGATCAAACGATTTTCAACAATGACGCCAACACCTCGGGATGGTGAAACGCAGTCTCTTCAACAAATAGTGTTGGGCCAACTGGATATCCACATAGGAAAGAAGTTGGACACTTACGCTACACAATATACAAAAACCAACGCAAATTATGTTAAAGCCCTAAATGTAAAAGGCAAAACTATAAAAAAGCTAGAAGAAAACATGGTTAACATTTTACTGACATTGGATTTGGCAGTGATTTCTTGGGTATGACATGAAAACAACAGGCAAAAAAGGAAAAACAGACAAATGAGACTACAAAATAAAAACTGTTTTGAGTCAAAGGACACAAGCAAGAGTGAAAAGACAATGTACAGAATGGCAGAAAATATTTGCAAAACAAACACTTGATAACGTATTAATACCTAAAATATATAAAGAACTCCTACATCAAAACAACAGAAAACAACCTGCTGAACTAATGTGTAAAATTTTCAAAGCACATTTCTCTCAAGATGACATACACATGGCCAACCAGAATATGAAAAGATGATTAACGTCACTAAACTTCGGAGAAGAATAAATTAAAAACAAAATGAGATACTTACTCCCTTACACACGTTAACATAGCTATTCTTAAAAATAAACAAAAAACAAATCTTGGTGATTCCACATATATGTGGGAAAGTAAAGTGGTTCACTTCACAGAAAAACAAAGCATAATGACAAATATCCATGGCTGGGGGGAAAGAAAACAGGGACATGTTGTTTGAAGAATACAGACATCACTTCCCCAACATAGACAGGTTTTTTGTTGTTTTTTTTTTTTTGTAAAGATTTTTTATTTATTTGACAGAGAAAGAGGCAGCGAGAGAGGGAACACAAGCAGGGGGAGTGAGAGGGGGAAAAGCAGGCTTCCCACTGAGCAGGGAGCCCGATGCAGGCTCGATCCCAGAACACTGGGATCACGACCTGAGCCGAAGGCAGACGCTTAACCACTGAGCCACCCAGGCGCCCCTGGACATGTTCTTAATATCTATACTATAACATTAAGAATATATTGAAAACTAATGCTCAGTACAGTAAAAATTGGTTCTATACTACATTATATACAATGATTACTTTCAAGAACAACAAAATTCTTAATGTAGACTACAGTATTATCAAACATGCTGGGAATAATAAAGAACAGTTTTCAAGGTGAACTAAAAAGACTTTTGAAAAGAAATTCCAGAGAGGAAAAAAACTCAATAATGATAGCTTTCTACATGACTGGACTAAGGTAATCTGTGTACAAGAATAATCCTTCTATGTCTTAATTCACTGTTAGCGACAAGTTTTATTATTTCCCCTTCAATTTAAAATACAAATATCATTTTCTGTAGTGAAGCTTTGATGGCATCTTTACATAGTCACGATATGAGTCTCATGAATTTTCAGGAAGCAAAATCAACCATACTTACAGTATAACAGAAACCATTTTAGGATGCCAAGTGGCCCCGACTTGGGGCAAGAATCAAGAACAGAGGATGAAGACTTAGTCTGGAGACCATCAATGAAAGGAAGATGGGTGAGCTACAAAACTCTAACAAGTACAAATCTGTATTATTGAAGAATGGATGGGACCCTGGAGAAGAGGGACCGGACATGGCTCACCGGAATCTCCTGATGCTCACAGACTGTCCCCTGAACCAGGCTCTGTTGCTTCAGTTTATATGCACACACGGAGGAATGTACAGGCTGAAGTGAACAGCCAGACTTGAATTCCAGGAACCTTACGTCGCATTTGTAACCTCGGGGTTCAGCTCTTACATACACTCACTCACTGTCCAAACAGATCATGGCCCCAAGAAGCTTTTGAAGATACTTAATCCAGTGTGAGATCAAAATCCATTTGAATGTATGAAAATTGACACGTCCTTCTCCATCCCAGTGATCTGTGAGACCTGATGCCCAGAAATGCCCCATTGCTTCTGTGATGGGAGCACAGGGCAAGTCGATGTAGACTGCTCACAAAAGATGGTATCCATCACCAACTAATGACCTACCTCTTGCCATCAAGTGGGCAAAACTGACCAGAAAATTTCAAATACACATAGGATTTAACCACAAAACCTTTCCCTGAAACACACACACTATTCAAATGGCATTATTTGAAGTGCCTGATAAGTCAATGCTGGAAACAGCCGTGCTTAAAATCACACTGTGAAGTTTCGTGAAACCAAGGCTATGCATATCCTCTTTGATTATCCTATAAATGATGTTCCAACAAAACAAATTCTTCAATATCAAAAAAACCAGAATGAACTCAGTTTCTCTGCAAACGCATATGTGTATGCTATAATATCGAAAGCATCCTCATTAAACCTACAACCTAACAATGAAAATCAATACAGCCTCCAATACTAATACACTAAATGAAAACAAAAAACTGATCATACCTCATAATATATAAAATTGCTGAAAACCTATAAGGGAAAAAAAAGCATAAAAAAGAACCGAAACATGAAAACAAGATGTACAGACTATTACTATGTACACAAAAGGGCTTCTTCCAAAAAAAAAAACAACAAACCTAAAAATGCTGACATTTCGCACCACGCAAGCTAAACATAAAATGTTTAACAACTGCACAAAAATGTGTCATTTACCAACCTACATTATACAGCTTTACCCAAAAGAGAGCATTACTGGGACTTCTCCATACTCCCCCTGTCATTCTCTGAAGCAAACCAAGTTGCCTACGGGAGCTCTGACGTCGGGGCACTCAAGAGGTAGGACTAACAGGCACTTCGTCTCCTCCTCCGCACCCAAGGCTGAAACCCCCCCTCTCCATTCTCTGAAGCATGGCACCCGCCCTAGGGATTCCCTTCACAATACACAGCAAAGGCCAGAACATACTCAGAACACAGCGAGGAGCCACAGAAGAACCCCAACGGGAGATGGGCCCCACGGGAAGGAAGCGCCTGGCTCCAAGAGCAGTCAACGGCCCGGATGTTCCGGATCACGACCGCGCCAAGAGAGGGTAACGCCGTCGGCCCCTCGCTGAAGTGGGATGGCCTTGGGTTCGCAGCCAGCTCGCCCAGCAGAGGCCGGCCAAGGTCCCCAAGGTCCCCCACGGTGCCCAGGTCGGGACTGGTGAAAGAGGCTCCGGACATCCTGCCCGGGGACCTCCCGGCCCTCAAAGCCTCAGCCTCCGCAGTCACCGCATCGACGCCCAATTGACCACCTGCAGTCAAGAGTAGGCCAGCAAAGCCCTTGCTCCTAGCCGCGGGGCGGGGGTGAACCACGTCCTCCCCTCCGCGTGGGTACCCCAGAGGGCGGGCAGGGCCGTCAACGGTTGCGGGTGCGGCAGTTGGCGCCGGGCTCTCTGGCAACGGCTGGGGGAAATGGAGATTCCGGAGGTCAATAGGCAATACCGATGTGGTGGGGGGGGGGGGTGGTGGCCGGCCGGGGGGGCGGGGGGCTACGGCGGGCGGCGGTTGGCCAAGAAGCAGGTGAGCGACAAAGGTCCAGGGACTGAGGCCTCTTGATCCCCTGCTCAAACCGCCCGCCCCCGCCCCCCACCAAGGAGCCGACGGCGGTTTTTCCGGGACGGTGACGTGGTGTGAGGGAGGAGAAGCGGCAATTGGCTGCCTTCAGGACTCGGTGGGGGTACTGGACTCGGTGGGGGTACTGGGGATAGCGGCCTGTGCGGCTGCGGGGTTGAGAGGCGGGGGCGGGGAACGTGCCCAAACGCACGCGGAGTGGAAGCCGGTGGGTGGGGGGTGGGTGTGGGGGGGGGGGAAGGCTCGCCCCACCCCGGACCCTCTTCCACGTGTGTGTCAGCTATCGGGACAGCCCGGCTCTCCACGAAGGTCGGCCCCGATGATCCAGAGCGGGAGCCTCCTTCGGGCCATGGGCAGACGGGCGCCTGACTGCGGGTGCATCTGTGGGTGCATCGGGGCAAAAGGGGCGGGGCCCCTGCCCAGGGGTGCCGCAGCCCGGCCCTTTCGGCCGACTCTCCACACTGATCGGTTGACGGCGGGCATCGAAGCAGGTGTGGCAATGGGACGCTGAGCCAGCGGGCCATTCCTTGTCACTGCCCTGAACACTCTGGTGGGATGTTGGTGAAGGAGGCCCAGACACTGAAGCGGGCCGATCCAGAGGCCTTGGCAGACGCAAGTCTCCGCCTAGACTTGACCGAGGGAGCACTGGGGTGTGCCTCTCGGCCAGAGAGGGGGAAGCCCCGGGAGATGGCACCGCAGCTGCCCGGTCTGCGTCAGGCAACCGCTCTTTGGGCCCCGGACGTGGTCGTGGTGGTGCTGTGGGGGGTGGGGGGGCGACGAGTGGGTGCGGCGGTGCGGGGAGGCTGCTGCTGCTGCTCTTGCTTCCACTTTCGCTACTCCCGGGACCGGCCTGTCCTTTCAGGACTCCGCTC
Source organism: Ursus arctos (assembly GCF_023065955.2). Taxonomy (NCBI): domain Eukaryota; kingdom Metazoa; phylum Chordata; class Mammalia; order Carnivora; family Ursidae; genus Ursus; species Ursus arctos. The sequence continues at coordinate 90,644,173 of NC_079873.1, read as the reverse complement.
CACGCCCCACCGTCGCACCGCCCCTCCTCCCGAGTCAACCTCAAGGCCCCTTGACACGGGGTGGCCAGGACGCACACGTGATCCTCGAACCGGACACAGGGACATCGGGGTCCCGCCACCACGCCCCCACCCCCCAGCCCTGGCAAAGGCGGCGGCCCCCAAATGCCCCTGCCGGTGTCGGTCTTTGGCGGGGCTTGCAGGGCCCCGGGTCCGCACAGGCCAATGCCGCTCTCGCCCCTAGGGGAGGGGGCACGCGGCCAAACGCCCAAGGGCCAGACGCCCAGCGCCCCTGGCCCCGCCCAGACATGGCGGCCACCAGGGTCCCGAGCCTTGGCTTCCCGTGGCCAACCCGCAGGGCACCGGCAGCCTGCGCTCTGTCCCGCTAGCCGTCCGTGGAGCCTCCCAGGTTGCCCGGGACAGCTCTGCACCTCGGGGCAGTTGGGGGGGGTAGGACGGAGGGCCCGTCTCCCGACCCGGCTGCGACTCCCATGTCACTCCACCCGGGAAGAGGCAGCGCGGGGCTCAAGGGATCCCCAACGAGTTCCGCTTGATGGCAGTATTGCACCACGCATGCCAACCGGCCCTTCCCCCAGGGCCTCTCCCTCCGCCCTTTGCCGAAGAAAAAAGGCCGAGCCCTGTCCACCCTGGCTCCAACATGGCGGCTCCCGCGTCTCCGCCACTCCGCCTCTCTCCTGGGGGCGCACACCCCCGCTCTTGACTTTGCGTGGAGACGAGCCTCGTCCCCTCTGCTTCCCCTTAGCCTGCCTCCCAGCCCAAACACCGAGGGCGAGGCTCCGCGAGGCCCAGCGACGTTCACCAAGGCTCCCGGCAGTGGCCACGAGCCCGTGCGGCACTCCATCGCTACCCACGCACCCCTGCAGCACACCTCAGGGGACACACTGGTTTGGTTTCCTTTGCTTTGGTCTGGTCTGGTCTGGTCTTGCCGTGGGCCCAGAGCCCCAGCCACCCCCAGCAAGTCGGTACCCGGTCCTCGGTCAGAACTCCCGGAGAGGCCAGCCTGACCCCGAGGCCCCCAGCGGCCAGACGCGAGGGGCGGCAGCGGCCCGCGGGCACCGGCCGTGGAGTCGACAATGAGGTCCACCTCCCGCGGCCAGAGGACTGAGGGGTCCCAAACACCTTCGCTTCGCCCCTGGCCTCAAGTCGACCCCACCCCCACTCGCCCGGGGATTCCGAGGAGGACCTTGGCCCACCCGGGCCAGTGTGGAGGGCGGCCTGGAGCCCCCCACGGTCGCCAAAGCGGCTCCGTGCCTGCTCCGGCCTCCATCTCCGGACAGCTCCCAACGGCTGCCACGCGAGGGGCAGGCCAGGGAGGGGCAAGCCGCACGTGCGCCCACGCTCTCGAGGACCCGCGCCTTTCCCGGCCCAGCGGTACCAGGCCCACGCACGACACTGCTGCCCTTCTTGCCCGTCAGTCGGCCCAGATCCTACGGTGGACACCTCACGGTCATGTCCAGTGCACCCAGACAACCCGCCTCTCATGCCTGGGACATAACAGAAGCCAGAAGCACGCACCCACCCACCCTTGCACACAGACTCACTCGCTCACATTCTCTCACACAAACACACCACCCACACGTTAGGGAACACTTAGACTCTCGCAAAATGCACACTACACTCACTCCCAAGAACAGGTAGGAACGCGGACACACACGCCCCCCCCACACACACCCAGTGTCCCCCAGGAAAGAAGGGAGACCACAGCTGCACCTCACCCTTTTCATCCTCAGGAGGTGACCTACACACCCCACAGCAAGCGCCCCAGCAGGTGAATGATGGATGTCTGCTGCTACCCCTGGCTGATTGCCCAAGGGCAGAAGGGTGCACCTGTCATCCAGGCGGACCGCTCTCCCTGCTCTAGTCCCGCTTCAACCCTTGGGGAACACTTTCGCTTTCTGCCCTACAAACGGAATAGGCCGCTTCTCCCCCCAAAAGTCTGGCCTGAGAGGCTCACCGCCTCATCCTTCCTAGGGCAGGAGTGGATATTCCATCCCACCTGTGGAAGCAACAGGCCCACTCACGACATTCTCCCCTCCCCCCCCCCCCACCAGGGGCCGTCTCCAGGTCTGGAGGGTCCTTTTGGTCCCTTCCCACGTGTCAGTTCTACCACCCCTTGGACACAAACCCTGCTCCCTTGGGAGACTCACGCCCCGAGAGCAGGGGCTGCGGCTGGGGCTGGGAGGGGCGGGGGGGGGGGGGGGGGGGGCTGGAGAAAGGACCGCAGCGGAGGGGCCCTGTTCTGTGAACTTGGAGACATGCGTTTGGCAAACAGATGCATCCTCCCCAAGATATCCTGGCACCAGCCAAGTCGGACGTGGTCCGATGGCATGCGTCCAGGCACGCCACCCCTGTCGGCCCCCCAGGGCCCATGTGAAAGAGACTAGGGCGGCCGGTGGTTGCCAGAAGGCGACGAGCGTCCGCCGCCCCGCTCAGGGCTGCCTGCGCCTCCGCGACACTCTCCTCTGACACGCGCTCGGCCCGGGCAGGCCTCACATCCAAAGGGTCATCCCGGACACTCTCGCCCGGCAGGCCTTCCAAACTGGCTGGCAGACAGTTGGACTCCACGCGCCCCCCCCTCCCCCCGCCACACCACCCCGGCTCCCCCAGGTTGAAACCCCCAGTTTCCATGTGCGAGGAGTGCCACCCTCCCTAGGGATTCCCGCCAGACCACAGAGCAAAGACCTGAGCACCCTCAGAGTGCAGGCAGGAGACACGGAAGACCCCCAAGGGGAGATGCGCCCCCACGGGAAGGAAGCGCCTGGCTCCAAGAGCAGTCAACGGCCCGGATGTTCGGGATCAGGACCGCGCCAAGAGAGGGTAACGCCGTCGGCCCCTCGCTGAGGTGGGATGGCCTTGGGTTCGCAGCCAGCTCGCCCAGCAGAGGCCGGCCAAGGTCCCCAAGGTCCCCCACGGTGCCCAGGTCGGGACTGGTGAAAGAGGCTCCGGACATCCTGCCCGGGGACCTCCCGGCCCTCAAAGCCTCAGCCTCCGCAGTCACCGCATCGACGCCCAATTGACCACCTGCAGTCAAGAGTAGGCCAGCAAAGCCCTTGCTCCTAGCCGCGGGGCGGGGGTGAACCACGTCCTCCCCTCCGCGTGGGTACCCCAGAGGGCGGGCAGGGCCGTCAACAGTTGCGGGTGCGGCAGTTGGCGCCGGGCTCTCTGGCAACGGCTGGGGGAAATGGAGATTCCGGAGGTCAATAGGCAATACCGATGTGGCGGGGGGGTGGGGGGGGGTGGCCGCCCGGGGGGCGGGGGGGGGTGGCCGGCCGGGGGGGGCGGGGGGCTACGGCGGGCGGCGGTTGGCCAAGAAGCAGGTGAGCGACAAAGGTCCAGGGACTGAGGCCTCTCGATCCCCTGCTCAAACCGCCCGCCCCCGCCCCCCACCAAGGAGCCCACGGCGGTTTTTCCGGGACGGTGACGTGGTGTGAGGGAGGAGAAGCGGCAATTGGCTGCCTTCAGGACTCGGTGGGGGTACTGGGGATAGCGGCCTGTGCGGCTGCGGGGTTGAGAGGCGGGGGCGGGGAATGTGCCCAAACGCACGCGGAGTGGAAGCCGGTGGGTGGGGGGTGGGTGTGTGTGGGGGGGGGAAGGCTCGCCCCACCCCGGACCCTCTTCCACGTGTGTGTCAGCTATCGGGACAGCCCGGCTCTCCACGAAGGTCGGCCCCGATGATCCAGAGCGGGAGCCTCCTTCGGGCCATGGGCAGACGGGCGCCTGACTGCGGGTGCATCTGTGGGTGCATCGGGGCAAAAGGGGCGGGGCCCCTGCCCAGGGGTGCCGCAGCCCGGCCCTTTCGGCCGACTCTCCACACTGATCGGTTGACGGCGGGCATCGAAGCAGGTGTGGCAATGGGACGCTGAGCCAGCGGGCCATTCCTTGTCACTGCCCTGAACACTCTGGTGGGATGTTGGTGAAGGAGGCCCAGACACTGAAGCGGGCCGATCCAGAGGCCTTGGCAGACGCAAGTCTCCGCCTAGACTTGACCGAGGGAGCACTGGGGTGTGCCTCTCGGCCAGAGAGGGGGAAGCCCCGGGAGATGGCACCGCAGCTGCCCGGTCTGCGTCAGGCAACCGCTCTTTGGGCCCCGGACGTGGTCGTGGTGGTGCTGTGGGGGGTGGGGGGGCGACGAGTGGGTGCGGCGGTGCGGGGAGGCTGCTGCTGCTGCTCTTGCTTCCACTTTCGCTACTCCCGGGACCGGCCTGTCCTTTCAGGACTCCGCTCCACGCCCCACCGTCGCACCGCCCCTCCTCCCGAGTCAACCTCAAGGCCCCTTGACACGGGGTGGCCAGGACGCACACGTGATCCTCGAACCGGACACAGGGACATCGGGGTCCCGCCACCACGCCCCCACCCCCCAGCCCTGGCAAAGGCGGCGGCCCCCAAATGCCCCTGCCGGTGTCGGTCTTTGGCGGGGCTTGCAGGGCCCCGGGTCCGCACAGGCCAATGCCGCTCTCGCCCCTAGGGGAGGGGGCACGCGGCCAAACGCCCAAGGGCCAGACGCCCAGCGCCCCTGGCCCCGCCCAGACATGGCGGCCACCAGGGTCCCGAGCCTTGGCTTCCCGTGGCCAACCCGCAGGGCACCGGCAGCCTGCGCTCTGTCCCGCTAGCCGTCCGTGGAGCCTCCCAGGTTGCCCGGGACAGCTCTGCACCTCGGGGCAGTTGGGGGGGTAGGACGGAGGGCCCGTCTCCCGACCCGGCTGCGACTCCCATGTCACTCCACCCGGGAAGAGGCAGCGCGGGGCTCAAGGGATCCCCAACGAGTTCCGCTTGATGGCAGTATTGCACCACGCATGCCAACCGGCCCTTCCCCCAGGGCCTCTCCCTCCGCCCTTTGCCGAAGAAAAAAGGCCGAGCCCTGTCCACCCTGGCTCCAACATGGCGGCTCCCGCGTCTCCGCCACTCCGCCTCTCTCCTGGGGGCGCACACCCCCGCTCTTGACTTTGCGTGGAGACGAGCCTCGTCCCCTCTGCTTCCCCTTAGCCTGCCTCCCAGCCCAAACACCGAGGGCGAGGCTCCGCGAGGCCCAGCGACGTTCACCAAGGCTCCCGGCAGTGGCCACGAGCCCGTGCGGCACTCCATCGCTACCCACGCACCCCTGCAGCACACCTCAGGGGACACACTGGTTTGGTTTCCTTTGCTTTGGTCTGGTCTGGTCTGGTCTTGCCGTGGGCCCAGAGCCCCAGCCACCCCCAGCAAGTCGGTACCCGGTCCTCGGTCAGAACTCCCGGAGAGGCCAGCCTGACCCCGAGGCCCCCAGCGGCCAGACGCGAGGGGCGGCAGCGGCCCGCGGGCACCGGCCGTGGAGTCGACAATGAGGTCCACCTCCCGCGGCCAGAGGACTGAGGGGTCCCAAACACCTTCGCTTCGCCCCTGGCCTCAAGTCGACCCCACCCCCACTCGCCCGGGGATTCCGAGGAGGACCTTGGCCCACCCGGGCCAGTGTGGAGGGCGGCCTGGAGCCCCCCACGGTCGCCAAAGCGGCTCCGTGCCTGCTCCGGCCTCCATCTCCGGACAGCTCCCAACGGCTGCCACGCGAGGGGCAGGCCAGGGAGGGGCAAGCCGCACGTGCGCCCACGCTCTCGAGGACCCGCGCCTTTCCCGGCCCAGCGGTACCAGGCCCACGCACGACACTGCTGCCCTTCTTGCCCGTCAGTCGGCCCAGATCCTACGGTGGACACCTCACGGTCATGTCCAGTGCACCCAGACAACCCGCCTCTCATGCCTGGGACATAACAGAAGCCAGAAGCACGCACCCACCCACCCTTGCACACAGACTCACTCGCTCACATTCTCTCACACAAACACACCACCCACACGTTAGGGAACACTTAGACTCTCGCAAAATGCACACTACACTCACTCCCAAGAACAGGTAGGAACGCGGACACACACGCCCCCCCCCACACACACCCAGTGTCCCCCAGGAAAGAAGGGAGACCACAGCTGCACCTCACCCTTTTCATCCTCAGGAGGTGACCTACACACCCCACAGCAAGCGCCCCAGCAGGTGAATGATGGATGTCTGCTGCTACCCCTGGCTGATTGCCCAAGGGCAGAAGGGTGCACCTGTCATCCAGGCGGACCGCTCTCCCTGCTCTAGTCCCGCTTCAACCCTTGGGGAACACTTTCGCTTTCTGCCCTACAAACGGAATAGGCCGCTTCTCCCCCCAAAAGTCTGGCCTGAGAGGCTCACCGCCTCATCCTTCCTAGGGCAGGAGTGGATATTCCATCCCACCTGTGGAAGCAACAGGCCCACTCACGACATTCTCCCCTCCCCCCCCCCCCCCACCAGGGGCCGTCTCCAGGTCTGGAGGGTCCTTTTGGTCCCTTCCCACGTGTCAGTTCTACCACCCCTTGGACACAAACCCTGCTCCCTTGGGAGACTCACGCCCCGAGAGCAGGGGCTGCGGCTGGGGCTGGGAGGGGCGGGGGGGGGGGGGGGGCTGGAGAAAGGACCGCAGCGGAGGGGCCCTGTTCTGTGAACTTGGAGACATGCGTTTGGCAAACAGATGCATCCTCCCCAAGATATCCTGGCACCAGCCAAGTCGGACGTGGTCCGATGGCATACGTCCAGGCACGCCACCCCTGTCGGCCCCCCAGGGCCCATGTGAAAGAGACTAGGGCGGCCGGTGGTTGCCAGAAGGCGACGAGCGTCCGCCGCCCCGCTCAGGGCTGCCTGCGCCTCCGCGACACTCTCCTCTGACACGCGCTCGGCCCGGGCAGGCCTCACATCCAAAGGGTCATCCCGGACACTCTCGCCCGGCAGGCCTTCCAAACTGGCTGGCAGACAGTTGGACTCCACGCGCCCCCCCCTCCCCCCGCCACACCACCCCGGCTCCCCCAGGTTGAAACCCCCAGTTTCCATGTGCGAGGAGTGCCACCCTCCCTAGGGATTCCCGCCAGACCACAGAGCAAAGACCTGAGCACCCTCAGAGCGCAGGCAGGAGACACGGAAGACCCCCAAGGGGAGATGCGCCCCCACGGGAAGGAAGCGCCTGGCTCCAAGAGCAGTCAACGGCCCGGATGTTCGGGATCAGGACCGCGCCAAGAGAGGGTAACGCCGTCGGCCCCCTCGCTGAGGTGGGATGGCCTTGGGTTCGCAGCCAGCTCGCCCAGCAGAGGCCGGCCAAGGTCCCCAAGGTCCCCCACGGTGCCCAGGTCGGGACTGGTGAAAGAGGCTCCGGACATCCTGCCCGGGGACCTCCCGGCCCTCAAAGCCTCAGCCTCCGCAGTCACCGCATCGACGCCCAATTGACCACCTGCAGTCAAGAGTAGGCCAGCAAAGCCCTTGCTCCTAGCCGCGGGGCGGGGGTGAACCACGTCCTCCCCTCCGCGTGGGTACCCCAGAGGGCGGGCAGGGCCGTCAACGGTTGCGGGTGCGGCAGTTGGCGCCGGGCTCTCTGGCAACGGCTGGGGGAAATGGAGATTCCGGAGGTCAATAGGCAATACCGATGTGGCGGGGGGGTGGGGGGGGGGTGGGGGGGTGGCCGCCCGGGGGGCGGGGGGGGGGTGGCCGGCCGGGGGGGGCGGGGGGCTACGGCGGGCGGCGGTTGGCCAAGAAGCAGGTGAGCGACAAAGGTCCAGGGACTGAGGCCTCTCGATCCCCTGCTCAAACCGCCCGCCCCCGCCCCCCACCAAGGAGCCCACGGCGGTTTTTCCGGGACGGTGACGTGGTGTGAGGGAGGAGAAGCGGCAATTGGCTGCCTTCAGGACTCGGTGGGGGTACTGGGGATAGCGGCCTGTGCGGCTGCGGGGTTGAGAGGCGGGGGCGGGGAATGTGCCCAAACGCACGCGGAGTGGAAGCCGGTGGGTGGGGGGTGGGTGTGTGTGGGGGGGGGAAGGCTCGCCCCACCCCGGACCCTCTTCCACGTGTGTGTCAGCTATCGGGACAGCCCGGCTCTCCACGAAGGTCGGCCCCGATGATCCAGAGCGGGAGCCTCCTTCGGGCCATGGGCAGACGGGCGCCTGACTGCGGGTGCATCTGTGGGTGCATCGGGGCAAAAGGGGCGGGGCCCCTGCCCAGGGGTGCCGCAGCCCGGCCCTTTCGGCCGACTCTCCACACTGATCGGTTGACGGCGGGCATCGAAGCAGGTGTGGCAATGGGACGCTGAGCCAGCGGGCCATTCCTTGTCACTGCCCTGAACACTCTGGTGGGATGTTGGTGAAGGAGGCCCAGACACTGAAGCGGGCCGATCCAGAGGCCTTGGCAGACGCAAGTCTCCGCCTAGACTTGACCGAGGGAGCACTGGGGTGTGCCTCTCGGCCAGAGAGGGGGAAGCCCCGGGAGATGGCACCGCAGCTGCCCGGTCTGCGTCAGGCAACCGCTCTTTGGGCCCCGGACGTGGTCGTGGTGGTGCTGTGGGGGGGTGGGGGGGCGACGAGTGGGTGCGGCGGTGCGGGGAGGCTGCTGCTGCTGCTCTTGCTTCCACTTTCGCTACTCCCGGGACCGGCCTGTCCTTTCAGGACTCCGCTCCACGCCCCACCGTCGCACCGCCCCTCCTCCCGAGTCAACCTCAAGGCCCCTTGACACGGGGTGGCCAGGACGCACACGTGATCCTCGAACCGGACACAGGGACATCGGGGTCCCGCCACCACGCCCCCACCCCCCAGCCCTGGCAAAGGCGGCGGCCCCCAAATGCCCCTGCCGGTGTCGGTCTTTGGCGGGGCTTGCAGGGCCCCGGGTCCGCACAGGCCAATGCCGCTCTCGCCCCTAGGGGAGGGGGCACGCGGCCAAACGCCCAAGGGCCAGACGCCCAGCGCCCCTGGCCCCGCCCAGACATGGCGGCCACCAGGGTCCCGAGCCTTGGCTTCCCGTGGCCAACCCGCAGGGCACCGGCAGCCTGCGCTCTGTCCCGCTAGCCGTCCGTGGAGCCTCCCAGGTTGCCCGGGACAGCTCTGCACCTCGGGGCAGTTGGGGGGGTAGGACGGAGGGCCCGTCTCCCGACCCGGCTGCGACTCCCATGTCACTCCACCCGGGAAGAGGCAGCGCGGGGCTCAAGGGATCCCCAACGAGTTCCGCTTGATGGCAGTATTGCACCACGCATGCCAACCGGCCCTTCCCCCAGGGCCTCTCCCTCCGCCCTTTGCCGAAGAAAAAAGGCCGAGCCCTGTCCACCCTGGCTCCAACATGGCGGCTCCCGCGTCTCCGCCACTCCGCCTCTCTCCTGGGGGCGCACACCCCCGCTCTTGACTTTGCGTGGAGACGAGCCTCGTCCCCTCTGCTTCCCCTTAGCCTGCCTCCCAGCCCAAACACCGAGGGCGAGGCTCCGCGAGGCCCAGCGACGTTCACCAAGGCTCCCGGCAGTGGCCACGAGCCCGTGCGGCACTCCATCGCTACCCACGCACCCCTGCAGCACACCTCAGGGGACACACTGGTTTGGTTTCCTTTGCTTTGGTCTGGTCTGGTCTGGTCTTGCCGTGGGCCCAGAGCCCCAGCCACCCCCAGCAAGTCGGTACCCGGTCCTCGGTCAGAACTCCCGGAGAGGCCAGCCTGACCCCGAGGCCCCCAGCGGCCAGACGCGAGGGGCGGCAGCGGCCCGCGGGCACCGGCCGTGGAGTCGACAATGAGGTCCACCTCCCGCGGCCAGAGGACCGAGGGGTCCCAAACACCTTCGCTTCGCCCCTGGCCTCAAGTCGACCCCACCCCCACTCGCCCGGGGATTCCGAGGAGGACCTTGGCCCACCCGGGCCAGTGTGGAGGGCGGCCTGGAGCCCCCCACGGTCGCCAAAGCGGCTCCGTGCCTGCCCCGGCCTCCATCTCCGGACAGCTCCCAACGGCTGCCACGCGAGGGGCAGGCCAGGGAGGGGCAAGCCGCACGTGCGCCCACGCTCTCGAGGACCCGCGCCTTTCCCGGCCCAGCGGTACCAGGCCCACGCACGACACTGCTGCCCTTCTTGCCCGTCAGTCGGCCCAGATCCTACGGTGGACACCTCACGGTCATGTCCAGTGCACCCAGACAACCCGCCTCTCATGCCTGGGACATAACAGAAGCCAGAAGCACGCACCCACCCACCCTTGCACACAGACTCACTCGCTCACATTCTCTCACACAAACACACCACCCACACGTTAGGGAACACTTAGACTCTCGCAAAATGCACACTACACTCACTCCCAAGAACAGGTAGGAACGCGGACACACACGCCCCCCCCACACACACCCAGTGTCCCCCAGGAAAGAAGGGAGACCACAGCTGCACCTCACCCTTTTCATCCTCAGGAGGTGACCTACACACCCCACAGCAAGCGCCCCAGCAGGTGAATGATGGATGTCTGCTGCTACCCCTGGCTGATTGCCCAAGGGCAGAAGGGTGCACCTGTCATCCAGGCGGACCGCTCTCCCTGCTCTAGTCCCGCTTCAACCCTTGGGGAACACTTTCGCTTTCTGCCCTACAAACGGAATAGGCCGCTTCTCCCCCCAAAAGTCTGGCCTGAGAGGCTCACCGCCTCATCCTTCCTAGGGCAGGAGTGGATATTCCATCCCACCTGTGGAAGCAACAGGCCCACTCACGACATTCTCCCCTCCCCCCCCCCCCACCAGGGGCCGTCTCCAGGTCTGGAGGGTCCTTTTGGTCCCTTCCCACGTGTCAGTTCTACCACCCCTTGGACACAAACCCTGCTCCCTTGGGAGACTCACGCCCCGAGAGCAGGGGCTGCGGCTGGGGCTGGGAGGGGCGGGGGGGGGGGGGGGGGCTGGAGAAAGGACCGCAGCGGAGGGGCCCTGTTCTGTGAACTTGGAGACATGCGTTTGGCAAACAGATGCATCCTCCCCAAGATATCCTGGCACCAGCCAAGTCGGACGTGGTCCGATGGCATGCGTCCAGGCACGCCACCCCTGTCGGCCCCCCAGGGCCCATGTGAAAGAGACTAGGGCGGCCGGTGGTTGCCAGAAGGCGACGAGCGTCCGCCGCCCCGCTCAGGGCTGCCTGCGCCTCCGCGACACTCTCCTCTGACACGCGCTCGGCCCGGGCAGGCCTCACATCCAAAGGGTCATCCCGGACACTCTCGCCCGGCAGGCCTTCCAAACTGGCTGGCAGACAGTTGGACTCCACGCACCCCCCCCCCCTCCCCCCGCCACACCACCCCGGCTCCCCCAGGTTGAAACCCCCCAGTTTCCATGTGCGAGGAGTGCCACCCTCCCTAGGGATTCCCGCCAGACCACAGAGCAAAGACCTGAGCACCCTCAGAGCGCAGGCAGGAGACACGGAAGACCCCCAAGGGGAGATGCGCCCCCCACGGGAAGGAAGCGCCTGGCTCCAAGAGCAGTCAACGGCCCGGATGTTCGGGATCAGGACCGCGCCAAGAGAGGGTAACGCCGTCGGCCCCTCGCTGAGGTGGGATGGCCTTGGGTTCGCAGCCAGCTCGCCCAGCAGAGGCCGGCCAAGGTCCCCAAGGTCCCCCCACGGTGCCCAGGTCGGGACTGGTGAAAAGAGGCTCCGGACATCCTGCCCGGGGACCTCCCGGCCCTCAAAGCCTCAGCCTCCCGCAGTCACCGCATCGACGCCCAATTGACCACCTGCAGTCAAGAGTAGGCCAGCAAAGCCCTTGCTCCTAGCCGCGGGGCGGGGGTGAACCACGTCCTCCCCTCCGCGTGGGTACCCCAGAGGGCGGGCAGGGCCGTCAACAGTTGCGGGTGCGGCAGTTGGCGCCGGGCTCTCTGGCAACGGCTTGGGGGAAATGGAGATTCCGGAGGTCAATAGGCAATACCGATGTGGCGGGGGGGTGGGGGGGGGTGGTGGGGGTGGCCGCCCGGGGGGCGGGGGGGGGGGGTGGCCGGCCGGGGGGGGGCGGGGGGCTACGGCGGGCGGCGGTTGGCCAAGAAGCAGGTGAGCGACAAAGGTCCAGGGGACTGAGGCCTCTCGATCCCCCTGCTCAAACCGCCCGCCCCCGCCCCCCCACCAAGGAGCCCACGGCGGTTTTTCCGGGACGGTGACGTGGTGTGAGGGAGGAGAAGCGGCAATTGGCTGCCTTCAGGACTCGGTGGGGGTACTGGGGATAGCGGCCTGTGCGGCTGCGGGGTTGAGAGGCGGGGGCGGGGGAATGTGCCCAAACGCACGCGGAGTGGAAGCCGGTGGGTGGGGGGTGGGTTGTGTGTGGGGGGGGGAAGGCTCGCCCCCCACCCCGGACCCTCTTCCACGTGTGTGTCAGCTATCGGGACAGCCCGGCTCTCCACGAAGGTCGGCCCCGATGATCCAGAGCGGGAGCCTCCTTCGGGCCATGGGCAGACGGGGCGCCTGACTGCGGGTGCATCTGTGGGTGCATCGGGGCAAAAGGGGCGGGGCCCCTGCCCAGGGGTGCCGCAGGCCCGGCCCTTTCGGCCGACTCTCCACACTGATCGGTTGACGGCGGGCATCGAAGCAGGTGTGGCAATGGGACGCTGAGCCAGCGGGCCATTCCTTGTCACTGCCCTGAACACTCTGGTGGGATGTTGGTTGAAGGAGGCCCAGACACTGAAGCGGGCCGATCCAGAGGCCTTGGCAGACGCAAGTCTCCGCCTAGACTTGACCGAGGGAGCACTGGGGTGTGCCTCTCGGCCAGAGAGGGGGAAGCCCCGGGAGATGGCACCGCAGCTGCCCGGTCTGCGTCAGGCAACCGCTCTTTGGGCCCCGGACGTGGTCGTGGTGGTGCTGTGGGGGGTGGGGGGGGCGACGAGTGGGTGCGGCGGTGCGGGGAGGCTGCTGCTGCTGCTCTTGCTTCCACTTTCGCTACTCCCGGGACCGGCCTGTCCTTTCAGGACTCCCGCTCCACGCCCCACCGTCGCACCGCCCCTCCTCCCGAGTCAACCTCAAGGCCCCTTGACACGGGGTGGCCAGGACGCACACGTGGATCCTCGAACCGGACACAGGGACATCGGGGTCCCGCCACCACGCCCCCACCCCCCCAGCCCTGGCAAAGGCGGCGGCCCCCAAATGCCCCTGCCGGTTGTCGGTCTTTGGCGGGGGCTTGCAGGGCCCCGGGTCCGCACAGGCCAATGCCGCTCTCGCCCCTAGGGGGAGGGGGCACGCGGCCAAACGCCCAAGGGCCAGACGCCCAGCGCCCCTGGCCCCGCCCAGACATGGCGGCCACCAGGGGTCCCGAGCCTTGGCTTCCCGTGGCCAACCCCGCAGGGCACCGGCAGCCTGCGCTCTGTCCCGCTAGCCGTCCGTGGAGCCTCCCAGGTTGCCCGGGACAGCTCTGCACCTCGGGGCAGTTGGGGGGGTAGGACGGAGGGCCCGTCTCCCGACCCGGCTGCGACTCCCATGTCACTCCACCCGGGAAGAGGCAGCGCGGGGCTCAAGGGATCCCCAACGAGTTCCGCTTGATGGCAGTATTGCACCACGCATGCCAACCGGCCCTTCCCCCCAGGGCCTCTCCCTCCGCCCTTTGCCGAAGAAAAAAGGCCGAGCCCTGTCCACCCTGGCTCCAACATGGCGGCTCCCGCGTCTCCGCCACTCCGCCTCTCTCCTGGGGGGCGCACACCCCCGCTCTTGACTTTGCGTGGAGACGAGCCTCGTCCCCTCTGCTTCCCCTTAGCCCTGCCTCCCAGCCCAAACACCGAGGGCGAGGCTCCGCGAGGCCCAGCGACGTTCACCAAGGCTCCCGGCAGTGGCCACGAGCCCGTGCGGCACTCCATCGCTACCCACGCACCCCTGCAGCACACCTCAGGGGACACACTGGTTTGGTTTCCTTTGCTTTGGTCTGGTCTGGTCTGGTCTTGCCGTGGGCCCAGAGCCCCAGCCACCCCCAGCAAGTCGGTACCCCCGGTCCTCGGTCAGAACTCCCGGAGAGGCCAGCCTGACCCCGAGGCCCCCAGCGGCCAGACGCGAGGGGGCGGCAGCGGCCCGCGGGCACCGGCCGTGGAGTCGACAATGAGGGTCCACCTCCCGCGGCCAGAGGACCGAGGGGTCCCAAACACCTTCGCTTCGCCCCTGGCCTCAAGTCGACCCCACCCCCACTCGCCCGGGGATTCCGAGGAGGACCTTGGCCCACCCGGGCCAGTGTGGAGGGCGGCCTGGAGCCCCCCACGGGTCGCCAAAGCGGCTCCGTGCCTGCCCGGCCTCCATCTCCGGACAGCTCCCAACGGCTGCCACGCGAGGGGCAGGCCAGGGAGGGGCAAGCCGCACGTGCGCCCACGCTCTCGAGGACCCGCGCCTTTCCCGGCCCAGCGGTACCAGGCCCACGCACGACACTGCTGCCCTTCTTGCCCGTCAGTCGGCCCAGATCCTACGGTGGACACCTCACGGTCATGTCCAGTGCACCCAGACAAACCCGCCTCTCATGCCTGGGACATAACAGAAGCCAGAAGCACGCACCCACCCACCCTTGCACACAGACTCACTCGCTCACATTCTCTCACACAAACACACCACCCACACGTTAGGGAACACTTAGACTCTCGCAAAATGCACACTACACTCACTCCCAAGAACAGGTAGGAACGCGGACACACACGCCCCCCCCCACACACACCCAGTGTCCCCCAGGAAAGAAGGGAGACCACAGCTGCACCTCACCCTTTTCATCCTCAGGAGGTGACCTACACACCCCACAGCAAGCGCCCCAGCAGGTGAATGATGGATGTCTGCTGCTACCCCTGGCTGATTGCCCAAGGGCAGAAGGGTGCACCTGTCATCCAGGCGGACCGCTCTCCCTGCTCTAGTCCCGCTTCAAACCCTTGGGGAACACTTTCGCTTTCTGCCCTACAAACGGAATAGGCCGCTTCTCCCCCCAAAAGTCTGGCCTGAGAGGCTCACCGCCTCATCCTTCCTAGGGCAGGAGTGGATATTCCATCCCACCTGTGGAAGCAACAGGCCCACTCACGACATTCTCCCCTCCCCCCCCCCCAACCAGGGGCCGTCTCCAGGTCTGGAGGGTCCTTTTGGTCCCTTCCCACGTGTCAGTTCTACCACCCCTTGGACACAAACCCTGCTCCCTTGGGAGACTCACGCCCCGAGAGCAGGGGCTGCGGCTGGGGCTGGGAGGGGCGGGGGGGGGGGGGCTGGAGAAAGGACCGCAGCGGAGGGGCCCTGTTCTGTGAACTTGGAGACATGCGTTTGGCAAAACAGATGCATCCTCCCCAAGATATCCTGGCACCAGCCAAGTCGGACGTGGTCCGATGGCATGCGTCCAGGCACGCCACCCCTGTCGGCCCCCCAGGGCCCATGTGAAAGAGACTAGGGCGGCCGGTGGTTGCCAGAAGGCGACGAGCGTCCGCCGCCCCCCGCTCAGGGCTGCCTGCGCCTCCGCGACACTCTCCCTCTGACACGCGCTCGGCCCGGGCAGGCCTCACATCCAAAGGGTCATCCCGGACACTCTCGCCCGGCAGGCCTTCCAAACTGGCTGGCAGACAGTTGGACTCCACGCGCCCCCCCCCTCCCCCCGCCACACCACCCCGGCTCCCCCAGGTTGAAACCCCCAGTTTCCATGTGCGAGGAGTGCCACCCTCCCTAGGGATTCCCGCCAGACCACAGAGCAAAGACCTGAGCACCCTCAGAGCGCAGGCAGGAGACACGGAAGACCCCCAAGGGGAGATGCGCCCCCACGGGAAGGAAGCGCCTGGCTCCAAGAGCAGTCAACGGCCCGGATGTTC
>NC_079873.1:90524422-90628383 GCF_023065955.2 Ursus arctos | reverse complement strand
CCGCTTCTCCCCCCAAAAGTCTGGCCTGAGAGGCTCACCGCCTCATCCTTCCTAGGGCAGGAGTGGATATTCCATCCCACCTGTGGAAGCAACAGGCCCACTCACGACATTCTCCCCTCCCCCCCCCCCACCAGGGGCCGTCTCCAGGTCTGGAGGGTCCTTTTGGTCCCTTCCCACGTGTCAGTTCTACCACCCCTTGGACACAAACCCTGCTCCCTTGGGAGACTCACGCCCCGAGAGCAGGGGCTGCGGCTGGGGCTGGGAGGGGCGGGGGGGGGGGGGGGGGCTGGAGAAAGGACCGCAGCGGAGGGGCCCTGTTCTGTGAACTTGGAGACATGCGTTTGGCAAACAGATGCATCCTCCCCAAGATATCCTGGCACCAGCCAAGTCGGACGTGGTCCGATGGCATGCGTCCAGGCACGCCACCCCTGTCGGCCCCCCAGGGCCCATGTGAAAGAGACTAGGGCGGCCGGTGGTTGCCAGAAGGCGACGAGCGTCCGCCGCCCCGCTCAGGGCTGCCTGCGCCTCCGCGACACTCTCCTCTGACACGCGCTCGGCCCGGGCAGGCCTCACATCCAAAGGGTCATCCCGGACACTCTCGCCCGGCAGGCCTTCCAAACTGGCTGGCAGACAGTTGGACTCCACGCGCCCCCCCCTCCCCCCGCCACACCACCCCGGCTCCCCCAGGTTGAAACCCCCAGTTTCCATGTGCGAGGAGTGCCACCCTCCCTAGGGATTCCCGCCAGACCACAGAGCAAAGACCTGAGCACCCTCAGAGCGCAGGCAGGAGACACGGAAGACCCCAAGGGGAGATGCGCCCCCACGGGAAGGAAGCGCCTGGCTCCAAGAGCAGTCAACGGCCCGGATGTTCGGGATCAGGACCGCGCCAAGAGAGGGTAACGCCGTCGGCCCCTCGCTGAGGTGGGATGGCCTTGGGTTCGCAGCCAGCTCGCCCAGCAGAGGCCGGCCAAGGTCCCCAAGGTCCCCCACGGTGCCCAGGTCGGGACTGGTGAAAGAGGCTCCGGACATCCTGCCCGGGGACCTCCCGGCCCTCAAAGCCTCAGCCTCCGCAGTCACCGCATCGACGCCCAATTGACCACCTGCAGTCAAGAGTAGGCCAGCAAAGCCCTTGCTCCTAGCCGCGGGGCGGGGGTGAACCACGTCCTCCCCTCCGCGTGGGTACCCCAGAGGGCGGGCAGGGCCGTCAACAGTTGCGGGTGCGGCAGTTGGCGCCGGGCTCTCTGGCAACGGCTGGGGGAAATGGAGATTCCGGAGGTCAATAGGCAATACCGATGTGGCGGGGGGGTGGGGGGGGGTGGGGGGGTGGCCGCCCGGGGGGGGCGGGGGGGGGGTGGCCGGCCGGGGGGGGCGGGGGGCTACGACGGGCGGCGGTTGGCCAAGAAGCAGGTGAGCGACAAAGGTCCAGGGACTGAGGCCTCTCGATCCCCTGCTCAAACCGCCCGCCCCCGCCCCCCACCAAGGAGCCCACGGCGGTTTTTCCGGGACGGTGACGTGGTGTGAGGGAGGAGAAGCGGCAATTGGCTGCCTTCAGGACTCGGTGGGGGTACTGGGGATAGCGGCCTGTGCGGCTGCGGGGTTGAGAGGCGGGGGCGGGGAATGTGCCCAAACGCACGCGGAGTGGAAGCCGGTGGGTGGGGGGTGGGTGTGTGTGGGGGGGGGAAGGCTCGCCCCACCCCGGACCCTCTTCCACGTGTGTGTCAGCTATCGGGACAGCCCGGCTCTCCACGAAGGTCGGCCCCGATGATCCAGAGCGGGAGCCTCCTTCGGGCCATGGGCAGACGGGCGCCTGACTGCGGGTGCATCTGTGGGTGCATCGGGGCAAAAGGGGCGGGGCCCCTGCCCAGGGGTGCCGCAGCCCGGCCCTTTCGGCCGACTCTCCACACTGATCGGTTGACGGCGGGCATCGAAGCAGGTGTGGCAATGGGACGCTGAGCCAGCGGGCCATTCCTTGTCACTGCCCTGAACACTCTGGTGGGATGTTGGTGAAGGAGGCCCAGACACTGAAGCGGGCCGATCCAGAGGCCTTGGCAGACGCAAGTCTCCGCCTAGACTTGACCGAGGGAGCACTGGGGTGTGCCTCTCGGCCAGAGAGGGGGAAGCCCCGGGAGATGGCACCGCAGCTGCCCGGTCTGCGTCAGGCAACCGCTCTTTGGGCCCCGGACGTGGTCGTGGTGGTGCTGTGGGGGGTGGGGGGGCGACGAGTGGGTGCGGCGGTGCGGGGAGGCTGCTGCTGCTGCTCTTGCTTCCACTTTCGCTACTCCCGGGACCGGCCTGTCCTTTCAGGACTCCGCTCCACGCCCCACCGTCGCACCGCCCCTCCTCCCGAGTCAACCTCAAGGCCCCTTGACACGGGGTGGCCAGGACGCACACGTGATCCTCGAACCGGACACAGGGACATCGGGGTCCCGCCACCACGCCCCCACCCCCCAGCCCTGGCAAAGGCGGCGGCCCCCAAATGCCCCTGCCGGTGTCGGTCTTTGGCGGGGCTTGCAGGGCCCCGGGTCCGCACAGGCCAATGCCGCTCTCGCCCCTAGGGGAGGGGGCACGCGGCCAAACGCCCAAGGGCCAGACGCCCAGCGCCCCTGGCCCCGCCCAGACATGGCGGCCACCAGGGTCCCGAGCCTTGGCTTCCCGTGGCCAACCCGCAGGGCACCGGCAGCCTGCGCTCTGTCCCGCTAGCCGTCCGTGGAGCCTCCCAGGTTGCCCGGGACAGCTCTGCACCTCGGGGCAGTTGGGGGGGTAGGACGGAGGGCCCGTCTCCCGACCCGGCTGCGACTCCCATGTCACTCCACCCGGGAAGAGGCAGCGCGGGGCTCAAGGGATCCCCAACGAGTTCCGCTTGATGGCAGTATTGCACCACGCATGCCAACCGGCCCTTCCCCCAGGGCCTCTCCCTCCGCCCTTTGCCGAAGAAAAAAGGCCGAGCCCTGTCCACCCTGGCTCCAACATGGCGGCTCCCGCGTCTCCGCCACTCCGCCTCTCTCCTGGGGGCGCACACCCCCGCTCTTGACTTTGCGTGGAGACGAGCCTCGTCCCCTCTGCTTCCCCTTAGCCTGCCTCCCAGCCCAAACACCGAGGGCGAGGCTCCGCGAGGCCCAGCGACGTTCACCAAGGCTCCCGGCAGTGGCCACGAGCCCGTGCGGCACTCCATCGCTACCCGCGCACCCCTGCAGCACACCTCAGGGGACACACTGGTTTGGTTTCCTTTGCTTTGGTCTGGTCTGGTCTGGTCTTGCCGTGGGCCCAGAGCCCCAGCCACCCCCAGCAAGTCGGTACCCGGTCCTCGGTCAGAACTCCCGGAGAGGCCAGCCTGACCCCGAGGCCCCCAGCGGCCAGACGCGAGGGGCGGCAGCGGCCCGCGGGCACCGGCCGTGGAGTCGACAATGAGGTCCACCTCCCGCGGCCAGAGGACTGAGGGGTCCCAAACACCTTCGCTTCGCCCCTGGCCTCAAGTCGACCCCACCCCCACTCGCCCGGGGATTCCGAGGAGGACCTTGGCCCACCCGGGCCAGTGTGGAGGGCGGCCTGGAGCCCCCCACGGTCGCCAAAGCGGCTCCGTGCCTGCCCCGGCCTCCATCTCCGGACAGCTCCCAACGGCTGCCACGCGAGGGGCAGGCCAGGGAGGGGCAAGCCGCACGTGCGCCCACGCTCTCGAGGACCCGCGCCTTTCCCGGCCCAGCGGTACCAGGCCCACGCACGACACTGCTGCCCTTCTTGCCCGTCAGTCGGCCCAGATCCTACGGTGGACACCTCACGGTCATGTCCAGTGCACCCAGACAACCCGCCTCTCATGCCTGGGACATAACAGAAGCCAGAAGCACGCACCCACCCACCCTTGCACACAGACTCACTCGCTCACATTCTCTCACACAAACACACCACGCACACGTTAGGGAACACTTAGACTCTCGCAAAATGCACACTACACTCACTCCCAAGAACAGGTAGGAACGCGGACACACACGCCCCCCCCACACACACCCAGTGTCCCCCAGGAAAGAAGGGAGACCACAGCTGCACCTCACCCTTTTCATCCTCAGGAGGTGACCTACACACCCCACAGCAAGCGCCCCAGCAGGTGAATGATGGATGTCTGCTGCTACCCCTGGCTGATTGCCCAAGGGCAGAAGGGTGCACCTGTCATCCAGGCGGACCGCTCTCCCTGCTCTAGTCCCGCTTCAACCCTTGGGGAACACTTTCGCTTTCTGCCCTACAAACGGAATAGGCCGCTTCTCCCCCCAAAAGTCTGGCCTGAGAGGCTCACCGCCTCATCCTTCCTAGGGCAGGAGTGGATATTCCATCCCACCTGTGGAAGCAACAGGCCCACTCACGACATTCTCCCCTCCCCCCCCCCCACCAGGGGCCGTCTCCAGGTCTGGAGGGTCCTTTTGGTCCCTTCCCACGTGTCAGTTCTACCACCCCTTGGACACAAACCCTGCTCCCTTGGGAGACTCACGCCCCGAGAGCAGGGGCTGCGGCTGGGGCTGGGAGGGGCGGGGGGGGGGGGGCTGGAGAAAGGACCGCAGCGGAGGGGCCCTGTTCTGTGAACTTGGAGACATGCGTTTGGCAAACAGATGCATCCTCCCCAAGATATCCTGGCACCAGCCAAGTCGGACGTGGTCCGATGGCATGCGTCCAGGCACGCCACCCCTGTCGGCCCCCCAGGGCCCATGTGAAAGAGACTAGGGCGGCCGGTGGTTGCCAGAAGGCGACGAGCGTCCGCCGCCCCGCTCAGGGCTGCCTGCGCCTCCGCGACACTCTCCTCTGACACGCGCTCGGCCCGGGCAGGCCTCACATCCAAAGGGTCATCCCGGACACTCTCGCCCGGCAGGCCTTCCAAACTGGCTGGCAGACAGTTGGACTCCACGCGCCCCCCCCCTCCCCCCGCCACACCACCCCGGCTCCCCCAGGTTGAAACCCCCAGTTTCCATGTGCGAGGAGTGCCACCCTCCCTAGGGATTCCCGCCAGACCACAGAGCAAAGACCTGAGCACCCTCAGAGCGCAGGCAGGAGACACGGAAGACCCCCAAGGGGAGATGCGCCCCCACGGGAAGGAAGCGCCTGGCTCCAAGAGCAGTCAACGGCCCGGATGTTCGGGATCAGGACCGCGCCAAGAGAGGGTAACGCCGTCGGCCCCTCGCTGAGGTGGGATGGCCTTGGGTTCGCAGCCAGCTCGCCCAGCAGAGGCCGGCCAAGGTCCCCAAGGTCCCCCACGGTGCCCAGGTCGGGACTGGTGAAAGAGGCTCCGGACATCCTGCCCGGGGACCTCCCGGCCCTCAAAGCCTCAGCCTCCGCAGTCACCGCATCGACGCCCAATTGACCACCTGCAGTCAAGAGTAGGCCAGCAAAGCCCTTGCTCCTAGCCGCGGGGCGGGGGTGAACCACGTCCTCCCCTCCGCGTGGGTACCCCAGAGGGCGGGCAGGGCCGTCAACAGTTGCGGGTGCGGCAGTTGGCGCCGGGCTCTCTGGCAACGGCTGGGGGAAATGGAGATTCCGGAGGTCAATAGGCAATACCGATGTGGCGGGGGGGTGGGGGGGGGTGGGGGGGTGGCCGCCCGGGGGGGGCGGGGGGGGCGGGGGGGGTGGCCGGCCGGGGGGGGGCGGGGGGCTACGACGGGCGGCGGTTGGCCAAGAAGCAGGTGAGCGACAAAGGTCCAGGGACTGAGGCCTCTCGATCCCCTGCTCAAACCGCCCGCCCCCGCCCCCCACCAAGGAGCCCACGGCGGTTTTTCCGGGACGGTGACGTGGTGTGAGGGAGGAGAAGCGGCAATTGGCTGCCTTCAGGACTCGGTGGGGGTACTGGGGATAGCGGCCTGTGCGGCTGCGGGGTTGAGAGGCGGGGGCGGGGAATGTGCCCAAACGCACGCGGAGTGGAAGCCGGTGGGTGGGGGGTGGGTGTGTGTGGGGGGGGGAAGGCTCGCCCCACCCCGGACCCTCTTCCACGTGTGTGTCAGCTATCGGGACAGCCCGGCTCTCCACGAAGGTCGGCCCCGATGATCCAGAGCGGGAGCCTCCTTCGGGCCATGGGCAGACGGGCGCCTGACTGCGGGTGCATCTGTGGGTGCATCGGGGCAAAAGGGGCGGGGCCCCTGCCCAGGGGTGCCGCAGCCCGGCCCTTTCGGCCGACTCTCCACACTGATCGGTTGACGGCGGGCATCGAAGCAGGTGTGGCAATGGGACGCTGAGCCAGCGGGCCATTCCTTGTCACTGCCCTGAACACTCTGGTGGGATGTTGGTGAAGGAGGCCCAGACACTGAAGCGGGCCGATCCAGAGGCCTTGGCAGACGCAAGTCTCCGCCTAGACTTGACCGAGGGAGCACTGGGGTGTGCCTCTCGGCCAGAGAGGGGGAAGCCCCGGGAGATGGCACCGCAGCTGCCCGGTCTGCGTCAGGCAACCGCTCTTTGGGCCCCGGACGTGGTCGTGGTGGTGCTGTGGGGGGTGGGGGGGCGACGAGTGGGTGCGGCGGTGCGGGGAGGCTGCTGCTGCTGCTCTTGCTTCCACTTTCGCTACTCCCGGGACCGGCCTGTCCTTTCAGGACTCCGCTCCACGCCCCACCGTCGCACCGCCCCTCCTCCCGAGTCAACCTCAAGGCCCCTTGACACGGGGTGGCCAGGACGCACACGTGATCCTCGAACCGGACACAGGGACATCGGGGTCCCGCCACCACGCCCCCACCCCCCAGCCCTGGCAAAGGCGGCGGCCCCCAAATGCCCCTGCCGGTGTCGGTCTTTGGCGGGGCTTGCAGGGCCCCGGGTCCGCACAGGCCAATGCCGCTCTCGCCCCTAGGGGAGGGGGCACGCGGCCAAACGCCCAAGGGCCAGACGCCCAGCGCCCCTGGCCCCGCCCAGACATGGCGGCCACCAGGGTCCCGAGCCTTGGCTTCCCGTGGCCAACCCGCAGGGCACCGGCAGCCTGCGCTCTGTCCCGCTAGCCGTCCGTGGAGCCTCCCAGGTTGCCCGGGACAGCTCTGCACCTCGGGGCAGTTGGGGGGGTAGGACGGAGGGCCCGTCTCCCGACCCGGCTGCGACTCCCATGTCACTCCACCCGGGAAGAGGCAGCGCGGGGCTCAAGGGATCCCCAACGAGTTCCGCTTGATGGCAGTATTGCACCACGCATGCCAACCGGCCCTTCCCCCAGGGCCTCTCCCTCCGCCCTTTGCCGAAGAAAAAAGGCCGAGCCCTGTCCACCCTGGCTCCAACATGGCGGCTCCCGCGTCTCCGCCACTCCGCCTCTCTCCTGGGGGCGCACACCCCCGCTCTTGACTTTGCGTGGAGACGAGCCTCGTCCCCTCTGCTTCCCCTTAGCCTGCCTCCCAGCCCAAACACCGAGGGCGAGGCTCCGCGAGGCCCAGCGACGTTCACCAAGGCTCCCGGCAGTGGCCACGAGCCCGTGCGGCACTCCATCGCTACCCGCGCACCCCTGCAGCACACCTCAGGGGACACACTGGTTTGGTTTCCTTTGCTTTGGTCTGGTCTGGTCTGGTCTTGCCGTGGGCCCAGAGCCCCAGCCACCCCCAGCAAGTCGGTACCCGGTCCTCGGTCAGAACTCCCGGAGAGGCCAGCCTGACCCCGAGGCCCCCAGCGGCCAGACGCGAGGGGCGGCAGCGGCCCGCGGGCACCGGCCGTGGAGTCGACAATGAGGTCCACCTCCCGCGGCCAGAGGACTGAGGGGTCCCAAACACCTTCGCTTCGCCCCTGGCCTCAAGTCGACCCCACCCCCACTCGCCCGGGGATTCCGAGGAGGACCTTGGCCCACCCGGGCCAGTGTGGAGGGCGGCCTGGAGCCCCCCACGGTCGCCAAAGCGGCTCCGTGCCTGCCCCGGCCTCCATCTCCGGACAGCTCCCAACGGCTGCCACGCGAGGGGCAGGCCAGGGAGGGGCAAGCCGCACGTGCGCCCACGCTCTCGAGGACCCGCGCCTTTCCCGGCCCAGCGGTACCAGGCCCACGCACGACACTGCTGCCCTTCTTGCCCGTCAGTCGGCCCAGATCCTACGGTGGACACCTCACGGTCATGTCCAGTGCACCCAGACAACCCGCCTCTCATGCCTGGGACATAACAGAAGCCAGAAGCACGCACCCACCCACCCTTGCACACAGACTCACTCGCTCACATTCTCTCACACAAACACACCACGCACACGTTAGGGAACACTTAGACTCTCGCAAAATGCACACTACACTCACTCCCAAGAACAGGTAGGAACGCGGACACACACGCCCCCCCCACACACACCCAGTGTCCCCCAGGAAAGAAGGGAGACCACAGCTGCACCTCACCCTTTTCATCCTCAGGAGGTGACCTACACACCCCACAGCAAGCGCCCCAGCAGGTGAATGATGGATGTCTGCTGCTACCCCTGGCTGATTGCCCAAGGGCAGAAGGGTGCACCTGTCATCCAGGCGGACCGCTCTCCCTGCTCTAGTCCCGCTTCAACCCTTGGGGAACACTTTCGCTTTCTGCCCTACAAACGGAATAGGCCGCTTCTCCCCCCAAAAGTCTGGCCTGAGAGGCTCACCGCCTCATCCTTCCTAGGGCAGGAGTGGATATTCCATCCCACCTGTGGAAGCAACAGGCCCACTCACGACATTCTCCCCTCCCCCCCCCCCACCAGGGGCCGTCTCCAGGTCTGGAGGGTCCTTTTGGTCCCTTCCCACGTGTCAGTTCTACCACCCCTTGGACACAAACCCTGCTCCCTTGGGAGACTCACGCCCCGAGAGCAGGGGCTGCGGCTGGGGCTGGGAGGGGCGGGGGGGGGGGGGGGGGCTGGAGAAAGGACCGCAGCGGAGGGGCCCTGTTCTGTGAACTTGGAGACATGCGTTTGGCAAACAGATGCATCCTCCCCAAGATATCCTGGCACCAGCCAAGTCGGACGTGGTCCGATGGCATGCGTCCAGGCACGCCACCCCTGTCGGCCCCCCAGGGCCCATGTGAAAGAGACTAGGGCGGCCGGTGGTTGCCAGAAGGCGACGAGCGTCCGCCGCCCCGCTCAGGGCTGCCTGCGCCTCCGCGACACTCTCCTCTGACACGCGCTCGGCCCGGGCAGGCCTCACATCCAAAGGGTCATCCCGGACACTCTCGCCCGGCAGGCCTTCCAAACTGGCTGGCAGACAGTTGGACTCCACGCGCCCCCCCCTCCCCCCGCCACACCACCCCGGCTCCCCCAGGTTGAAACCCCAGTTTCCATGTGCGAGGAGTGCCACCCTCCCTAGGGATTCCCGCCAGACCACAGAGCAAAGACCTGAGCACCCTCAGAGCGCAGGCAGGAGACACGGAAGACCCCCAAGGGGAGATGCGCCCCCACGGGAAGGAAGCGCCTGGCTCCAAGAGCAGTCAACGGCCCGGATGTTCGGGATCAGGACCGCGCCAAGAGAGGGTAACGCCGTCGGCCCCTCGCTGAGGTGGGATGGCCTTGGGTTCGCAGCCAGCTCGCCCAGCAGAGGCCGGCCAAGGTCCCCAAGGTCCCCCACGGTGCCCAGGTCGGGACTGGTGAAAGAGGCTCCGGACATCCTGCCCGGGGACCTCCCGGCCCTCAAAGCCTCAGCCTCCGCAGTCACCGCATCGACGCCCAATTGACCACCTGCAGTCAAGAGTAGGCCAGCAAAGCCCTTGCTCCTAGCCGCGGGGCGGGGGTGAACCACGTCCTCCCCTCCGCGTGGGTACCCCAGAGGGCGGGCAGGGCCGTCAACAGTTGCGGGTGCGGCAGTTGGCGCCGGGCTCTCTGGCAACGGCTGGGGGAAATGGAGATTCCGGAGGTCAATAGGCAATACCGATGTGGCGGGGGGGTGGGGGGGGGTGGGGGGGTGGCCGCCCGGGGGGCGGGGGGGGTGGCCGGCCGGGGGGGGGCGGGGGGCTACGGCGGGCGGCGGTTGGCCAAGAAGCAGGTGAGCGACAAAGGTCCAGGGACTGAGGCCTCTCGATCCCCTGCTCAAACCGCCCGCCCCCGCCCCCCACCAAGGAGCCCACGGCGGTTTTTCCGGGACGGTGACGTGGTGTGAGGGAGGAGAAGCGGCAATTGGCTGCCTTCAGGACTCGGTGGGGGTACTGGGGATAGCGGCCTGTGCGGCTGCGGGGTTGAGAGGCGGGGGCGGGGAATGTGCCCAAACGCACGCGGAGTGGAAGCCGGTGGGTGGGGGGTGGGTGTGTGTGGGGGGGGGAAGGCTCGCCCCACCCCGGACCCTCTTCCACGTGTGTGTCAGCTATCGGGACAGCCCGGCTCTCCACGAAGGTCGGCCCCGATGATCCAGAGCGGGAGCCTCCTTCGGGCCATGGGCAGACGGGCGCCTGACTGCGGGTGCATCTGTGGGTGCATCGGGGCAAAAGGGGCGGGGCCCCTGCCCAGGGGTGCCGCAGCCCGGCCCTTTCGGCCGACTCTCCACACTGATCGGTTGACGGCGGGCATCGAAGCAGGTGTGGCAATGGGACGCTGAGCCAGCGGGCCATTCCTTGTCACTGCCCTGAACACTCTGGTGGGATGTTGGTGAAGGAGGCCCAGACACTGAAGCGGGCCGATCCAGAGGCCTTGGCAGACGCAAGTCTCCGCCTAGACTTGACCGAGGGAGCACTGGGGTGTGCCTCTCGGCCAGAGAGGGGGAAGCCCCGGGAGATGGCACCGCAGCTGCCCGGTCTGCGTCAGGCAACCGCTCTTTGGGCCCCGGACGTGGTCGTGGTGGTGCTGTGGGGGGTGGGGGGGCGACGAGTGGGTGCGGCGGTGCGGGGAGGCTGCTGCTGCTGCTCTTGCTTCCACTTTCGCTACTCCCGGGACCGGCCTGTCCTTTCAGGACTCCGCTCCACGCCCCACCGTCGCACCGCCCCTCCTCCCGAGTCAACCTCAAGGCCCCTTGACACGGGGTGGCCAGGACGCACACGTGATCCTCGAACCGGACACAGGGACATCGGGGTCCCGCCACCACGCCCCCACCCCCCAGCCCTGGCAAAGGCGGCGGCCCCCAAATGCCCCTGCCGGTGTCGGTCTTTGGCGGGGCTTGCAGGGCCCCGGGTCCGCACAGGCCAATGCCGCTCTCGCCCCTAGGGGAGGGGGCACGCGGCCAAACGCCCAAGGGCCAGACGCCCAGCGCCCCTGGCCCCGCCCAGACATGGCGGCCACCAGGGTCCCGAGCCTTGGCTTCCCGTGGCCAACCCGCAGGGCACCGGCAGCCTGCGCTCTGTCCCGCTAGCCGTCCGTGGAGCCTCCCAGGTTGCCCGGGACAGCTCTGCACCTCGGGGCAGTTGGGGGGGTAGGACGGAGGGCCCGTCTCCCGACCCGGCTGCGACTCCCATGTCACTCCACCCGGGAAGAGGCAGCGCGGGGCTCAAGGGATCCCCAACGAGTTCCGCTTGATGGCAGTATTGCACCACGCATGCCAACCGGCCCTTCCCCCAGGGCCTCTCCCTCCGCCCTTTGCCGAAGAAAAAAGGCCGAGCCCTGTCCACCCTGGCTCCAACATGGCGGCTCCCGCGTCTCCGCCACTCCGCCTCTCTCCTGGGGGCGCACACCCCCGCTCTTGACTTTGCGTGGAGACGAGCCTCGTCCCCTCTGCTTCCCCTTAGCCTGCCTCCCAGCCCAAACACCGAGGGCGAGGCTCCGCGAGGCCCAGCGACGTTCACCAAGGCTCCCGGCAGTGGCCACGAGCCCGTGCGGCACTCCATCGCTACCCACGCACCCCTGCAGCACACCTCAGGGGACACACTGGTTTGGTTTCCTTTGCTTTGGTCTGGTCTGGTCTGGTCTTGCCGTGGGCCCAGAGCCCCAGCCACCCCCAGCAAGTCGGTACCCGGTCCTCGGTCAGAACTCCCGGAGAGGCCAGCCTGACCCCGAGGCCCCCAGCGGCCAGACGCGAGGGGCGGCAGCGGCCCGCGGGCACCGGCCGTGGAGTCGACAATGAGGTCCACCTCCCGCGGCCAGAGGACCGAGGGGTCCCAAACACCTTCGCTTCGCCCCTGGCCTCAAGTCGACCCCACCCCCACTCGCCCGGGGATTCCGAGGAGGACCTTGGCCCACCCGGGCCAGTGTGGAGGGCGGCCTGGAGCCCCCCACGGTCGCCAAAGCGGCTCCGTGCCTGCCCCGGCCTCCATCTCCGGACAGCTCCCAACGGCTGCCACGCGAGGGGCAGGCCAGGGAGGGGCAAGCCGCACGTGCGCCCACGCTCTCGAGGACCCGCGCCTTTCCCGGCCCAGCGGTACCAGGCCCACGCACGACACTGCTGCCCTTCTTGCCCGTCAGTCGGCCCAGATCCTACGGTGGACACCTCACGGTCATGTCCAGTGCACCCAGACAACCCGCCTCTCATGCCTGGGACATAACAGAAGCCAGAAGCACGCACCCACCCACCCTTGCACACAGACTCACTCGCTCACATTCTCTCACACAAACACACCACCCACACGTTAGGGAACACTTAGACTCTCGCAAAATGCACACTACACTCACTCCCAAGAACAGGTAGGAACGCGGACACACACGCCCCCCCCACACACACCCAGTGTCCCCCAGGAAAGAAGGGAGACCACAGCTGCACCTCACCCTTTTCATCCTCAGGAGGTGACCTACACACCCCACAGCAAGCGCCCCAGCAGGTGAATGATGGATGTCTGCTGCTACCCCTGGCTGATTGCCCAAGGGCAGAAGGGTGCACCTGTCATCCAGGCGGACCGCTCTCCCTGCTCTAGTCCCGCTTCAACCCTTGGGGAACACTTTCGCTTTCTGCCCTACAAACGGAATAGGCCGCTTCTCCCCCCAAAAGTCTGGCCTGAGAGGCTCACCGCCTCATCCTTCCTAGGGCAGGAGTGGATATTCCATCCCACCTGTGGAAGCAACAGGCCCACTCACGACATTCTCCCCTCCCCCCCCCCCCCACCAGGGGCCGTCTCCAGGTCTGGAGGGTCCTTTTGGTCCCTTCCCACGTGTCAGTTCTACCACCCCTTGGACACAAACCCTGCTCCCTTGGGAGACTCACGCCCCGAGAGCAGGGGCTGCGGCTGGGGCTGGGAGGGGCGGGGGGGGGGGGGGGGGGCTGGAGAAAGGACCGCAGCGGAGGGGCCCTGTTCTGTGAACTTGGAGACATGCGTTTGGCAAACAGATGCATCCTCCCCAAGATATCCTGGCACCAGCCAAGTCGGACGTGGTCCGATGGCATGCGTCCAGGCACGCCACCCCTGTCGGCCCCCCAGGGCCCATGTGAAAGAGACTAGGGCGGCCGGTGGTTGCCAGAAGGCGACGAGCGTCCGCCGCCCCGCTCAGGGCTGCCTGCGCCTCCGCGACACTCTCCTCTGACACGCGCTCGGCCCGGGCAGGCCTCACATCCAAAGGGTCATCCCGGACACTCTCGCCCGGCAGGCCTTCCAAACTGGCTGGCAGACAGTTGGACTCCACGCGCCCCCCCCCTCCCCCCGCCACACCACCCCGGCTCCCCCAGGTTGAAACCCCCAGTTTCCATGTGCGAGGAGTGCCACCCTCCCTAGGGATTCCCGCCAGACCACAGAGCAAAGACCTGAGCACCCTCAGAGCGCAGGCAGGAGACACGGAAGACCCCCAAGGGGAGATGCGCCCCCACGGGAAGGAAGCGCCTGGCTCCAAGAGCAGTCAACGGCCCGGATGTTCGGGATCAGGACCGCGCCAAGAGAGGGTAACGCCGTCGGCCCCTCGCTGAGGTGGGATGGCCTTGGGTTCGCAGCCAGCTCGCCCAGCAGAGGCCGGCCAAGGTCCCCAAGGTCCCCCACGGTGCCCAGGTCGGGACTGGTGAAAGAGGCTCCGGACATCCTGCCCGGGGACCTCCCGGCCCTCAAAGCCTCAGCCTCCGCAGTCACCGCATCGACGCCCAATTGACCACCTGCAGTCAAGAGTAGGCCAGCAAAGCCCTTGCTCCTAGCCGCGGGGCGGGGGTGAACCACGTCCTCCCCTCCGCGTGGGTACCCCAGAGGGCGGGCAGGGCCGTCAACAGTTGCGGGTGCGGCAGTTGGCGCCGGGCTCTCTGGCAACGGCTGGGGGAAATGGAGATTCCGGAGGTCAATAGGCAATACCGATGTGGCGGGGGGGTGGGGGGGGGTGGGGGGGTGGCCGCCCGGGGGGCGGGGGGGGTGGCCGGCCGGGGGGGGGCGGGGGGCTACGGCGGGCGGCGGTTGGCCAAGAAGCAGGTGAGCGACAAAGGTCCAGGGACTGAGGCCTCTCGATCCCCTGCTCAAACCGCCCGCCCCCGCCCCCCACCAAGGAGCCCACGGCGGTTTTTTCCGGGACGGTGACGTGGTGTGAGGGAGGAGAAGCGGCAATTGGCTGCCTTCAGGACTCGGTGGGGGTACTGGGGATAGCGGCCTGTGCGGCTGCGGGGTTGAGAGGCGGGGGCGGGGAATGTGCCCAAACGCACGCGGAGTGGAAGCCGGTGGGTGGGGGGTGGGTGTGTGTGGGGGGGGGAAGGCTCGCCCCACCCCGGACCCTCTTCCACGTGTGTGTCAGCTATCGGGACAGCCCGGCTCTCCACGAAGGTCGGCCCCGATGATCCAGAGCGGGAGCCTCCTTCGGGCCATGGGCAGACGGGCGCCTGACTGCGGGTGCATCTGTGGGTGCATCGGGGCAAAAGGGGCGGGGCCCCTGCCCAGGGGTGCCGCAGCCCGGCCCTTTCGGCCGACTCTCCACACTGATCGGTTGACGGCGGGCATCGAAGCAGGTGTGGCAATGGGACGCTGAGCCAGCGGGCCATTCCTTGTCACTGCCCTGAACACTCTGGTGGGATGTTGGTGAAGGAGGCCCAGACACTGAAGCGGGCCGATCCAGAGGCCTTGGCAGACGCAAGTCTCCGCCTAGACTTGACCGAGGGAGCACTGGGGTGTGCCTCTCGGCCAGAGAGGGGGAAGCCCCGGGAGATGGCACCGCAGCTGCCCGGTCTGCGTCAGGCAACCGCTCTTTGGGCCCCGGACGTGGTCGTGGTGGTGCTGTGGGGGGTGGGGGGGCGACGAGTGGGTGCGGCGGTGCGGGGAGGCTGCTGCTGCTGCTCTTGCTTCCACTTTCGCTACTCCCGGGACCGGCCTGTCCTTTCAGGACTCCGCTCCACGCCCCACCGTCGCACCGCCCCTCCTCCCGAGTCAACCTCAAGGCCCCTTGACACGGGGTGGCCAGGACGCACACGTGATCCTCGAACCGGACACAGGGACATCGGGGTCCCGCCACCACGCCCCCACCCCCCAGCCCTGGCAAAGGCGGCGGCCCCCAAATGCCCCTGCCGGTGTCGGTCTTTGGCGGGGCTTGCAGGGCCCCGGGTCCGCACAGGCCAATGCCGCTCTCGCCCCTAGGGGAGGGGGCACGCGGCCAAACGCCCAAGGGCCAGACGCCCAGCGCCCCTGGCCCCGCCCAGACATGGCGGCCACCAGGGTCCCGAGCCTTGGCTTCCCGTGGCCAACCCGCAGGGCACCGGCAGCCTGCGCTCTGTCCCGCTAGCCGTCCGTGGAGCCTCCCAGGTTGCCCGGGACAGCTCTGCACCTCGGGGCAGTTGGGGGGGTAGGACGGAGGGCCCGTCTCCCGACCCGGCTGCGACTCCCATGTCACTCCACCCGGGAAGAGGCAGCGCGGGGCTCAAGGGATCCCCAACGAGTTCCGCTTGATGGCAGTATTGCACCACGCATGCCAACCGGCCCTTCCCCCAGGGCCTCTCCCTCCGCCCTTTGCCGAAGAAAAAAGGCCGAGCCCTGTCCACCCTGGCTCCAACATGGCGGCTCCCGCGTCTCCGCCACTCCGCCTCTCTCCTGGGGGCGCACACCCCCGCTCTTGACTTTGCGTGGAGACGAGCCTCGTCCCCTCTGCTTCCCCTTAGCCTGCCTCCCAGCCCAAACACCGAGGGCGAGGCTCCGCGAGGCCCAGCGACGTTCACCAAGGCTCCCGGCAGTGGCCACGAGCCCGTGCGGCACTCCATCGCTACCCACGCACCCCTGCAGCACACCTCAGGGACACACTGGTTTGGTTTCCTTTGCTTTGGTCTGGTCTGGTCTGGTCTTGCCGTGGGCCCAGAGCCCCAGCCACCCCCAGCAAGTCGGTACCCGGTCCTCGGTCAGAACTCCCGGAGAGGCCAGCCTGACCCCGAGGCCCCCAGCGGCCAGACGCGAGGGGCGGCAGCGGCCCGCGGGCACCGGCCGTGGAGTCGACAATGAGGTCCACCTCCCGCGGCCAGAGGACCGAGGGGTCCCAAACACCTTCGCTTCGCCCCTGGCCTCAAGTCGACCCCACCCCCACTCGCCCGGGGATTCCGAGGAGGACCTTGGCCCACCCGGGCCAGTGTGGAGGGCGGCCTGGAGCCCCCCACGGTCGCCAAAGCGGCTCCGTGCCTGCCCCGGCCTCCATCTCCGGACAGCTCCCAACGGCTGCCACGCGAGGGGCAGGCCAGGGAGGGGCAAGCCGCACGTGCGCCCACGCTCTCGAGGACCCGCGCCTTTCCCGGCCCAGCGGTACCAGGCCCACGCACGACACTGCTGCCCTTCTTGCCCGTCAGTCGGCCCAGATCCTACGGTGGACACCTCACGGTCATGTCCAGTGCACCCAGACAACCCGCCTCTCATGCCTGGGACATAACAGAAGCCAGAAGCACGCACCCACCCACCCTTGCACACAGACTCACTCGCTCACATTCTCTCACACAAACACACCACCCACACGTTAGGGAACACTTAGACTCTCGCAAAATGCACACTACACTCACTCCCAAGAACAGGTAGGAACGCGGACACACACGCCCCCCCCACACACACCCAGTGTCCCCCAGGAAAGAAGGGAGACCACAGCTGCACCTCACCCTTTTCATCCTCAGGAGGTGACCTACACACCCCACAGCAAGCGCCCCAGCAGGTGAATGATGGATGTCTGCTGCTACCCCTGGCTGATTGCCCAAGGGCAGAAGGGTGCACCTGTCATCCAGGCGGACCGCTCTCCCTGCTCTAGTCCCGCTTCAACCCTTGGGGAACACTTTCGCTTTCTGCCCTACAAACGGAATAGGCCGCTTCTCCCCCCAAAAGTCTGGCCTGAGAGGCTCACCGCCTCATCCTTCCTAGGGCAGGAGTGGATATTCCATCCCACCTGTGGAAGCAACAGGCCCACTCACGACATTCTCCCCTCCCCCCCCCCCCACCAGGGGCCGTCTCCAGGTCTGGAGGGTCCTTTTGGTCCCTTCCCACGTGTCAGTTCTACCACCCCTTGGACACAAACCCTGCTCCCTTGGGAGACTCACGCCCCGAGAGCAGGGGCTGCGGCTGGGGCTGGGAGGGGCGGGGGGGGGGGGGGGGGGCTGGAGAAAGGACCGCAGCGGAGGGGCCCTGTTCTGTGAACTTGGAGACATGCGTTTGGCAAACAGATGCATCCTCCCCAAGATATCCTGGCACCAGCCAAGTCGGACGTGGTCCGATGGCATGCGTCCAGGCACGCCACCCCTGTCGGCCCCCCAGGGCCCATGTGAAAGAGACTAGGGCGGCCGGTGGTTGCCAGAAGGCGACGAGCGTCCGCCGCCCCGCTCAGGGCTGCCTGCGCCTCCGCGACACTCTCCTCTGACACGCGCTCGGCCCGGGCAGGCCTCACATCCAAAGGGTCATCCCGGACACTCTCGCCCGGCAGGCCTTCCAAACTGGCTGGCAGACAGTTGGACTCCACGCGCCCCCCCCTCCCCCCGCCACACCACCCCGGCTCCCCCAGGT
The DNA here is from genome assembly GCF_023065955.2 of Ursus arctos. Taxonomy (NCBI): domain Eukaryota; kingdom Metazoa; phylum Chordata; class Mammalia; order Carnivora; family Ursidae; genus Ursus; species Ursus arctos. The sequence goes on along the minus strand of NC_079873.1, from coordinate 90,610,699 downwards.
TGAAACCCCCAGTTTCCATGTGCGAGGAGTGCCACCCTCCCTAGGGATTCCCGCCAGACCACAGAGCAAAGACCTGAGCACCCTCAGAGCGCAGGCAGGAGACACGGAAGACCCCCAAGGGGAGATGCGCCCCCACGGGAAGGAAGCGCCTGGCTCCAAGAGCAGTCAACGGCCCGGATGTTCGGGATCAGGACCGCGCCAAGAGAGGGTAACGCCGTCGGCCCCTCGCTGAGGTGGGATGGCCTTGGGTTCGCAGCCAGCTCGCCCAGCAGAGGCCGGCCAAGGTCCCCAAGGTCCCCCACGGTGCCCAGGTCGGGACTGGTGAAAGAGGCTCCGGACATCCTGCCCGGGGACCTCCCGGCCCTCAAAGCCTCAGCCTCCGCAGTCACCGCATCGACGCCCAATTGACCACCTGCAGTCAAGAGTAGGCCAGCAAAGCCCTTGCTCCTAGCCGCGGGGCGGGGGTGAACCACGTCCTCCCCTCCGCGTGGGTACCCCAGAGGGCGGGCAGGGCCGTCAACAGTTGCGGGTGCGGCAGTTGGCGCCGGGCTCTCTGGCAACGGCTGGGGGAAATGGAGATTCCGGAGGTCAATAGGCAATACCGATGTGGCGGGGGGGTGGGGGGGGGGGGTGGGGGGGTGGCCGCCCGGGGGGGGGCGGGGGGGGGCGGGGGGGGGGTGGCCGGCCGGGGGGGGGCGGGGGGCTACGACGGGCGGCGGTTGGCCAAGAAGCAGGTGAGCGACAAAGGTCCAGGGACTGAGGCCTCTCGATCCCCTGCTCAAACCGCCCGCCCCCGCCCCCCACCAAGGAGCCCACGGCGGTTTTTTCCGGGACGGTGACGTGGTGTGAGGGAGGAGAAGCGGCAATTGGCTGCCTTCAGGACTCGGTGGGGGTACTGGGGATAGCGGCCTGTGCGGCTGCGGGGTTGAGAGGCGGGGGCGGGGAATGTGCCCAAACGCACGCGGAGTGGAAGCCGGTGGGGTGGGGGGTGGGTGTGTGTGTGGGGGGGGAAGGCTCGCCCCACCCCGGACCCTCTTCCACGTGTGTGTCAGCTATCGGGACAGCCCGGCTCTCCACGAAGGTCGGCCCCCGATGATCCAGAGCGGGAGCCTCCTTCGGGCCATGGGCAGACGGGCGCCTGACTGCGGGTGCATCTGTGGGTGCATCGGGGCAAAAGGGGCGGGGCCCCTGCCCAGGGGTGCCGCAGCCCGGCCCTTTCGGCCGACTCTCCACACTGATCGGTTGACGGCGGGCATCGAAGCAGGTGTGGCAATGGGACGCTGAGCCAGCGGGCCATTCCTTGTCACTGCCCTGAACACTCTGGTGGGATGTTGGTGAAGGAGGCCCAGACACTGAGCGGGCCGATTCCAGAGGCCTTGGCAGACGCAATTCTCCGCCTAGACTTGACCGAGGGAGCACTGGGGTGTGCCTCTCGGCCAGAGAGGGGGAAGCCCCGGGAGATGGCACCGCAGCTGCCCGGTCTGCGTCAGGCAACCGCTCTTTGGGCCCCGGACGTGGTCGTGTGGTGCTGTGGGGGGTGGGGGGGCGACGAGTGGGTGCGGCGGTGCGGGGAGGCTGCTGCTGCTGCTCTTGCTTCCACTTTCGCTACTCCCGGGACCGGCCTGTCCTTTCAGGACTCCGCTCCACGCCCCACCGTCGCACCGCCCCCTCCTCCCGAGTCAACCTCAAGGCCCCTTGACACGGGGTGGCCAGGACGCACACGTGATCCTCGAACCGGACACAGGGACATCGGGGTCCGCCACCACGCCCCCCACCCCCCAGCCCTGGCAAAGGCGGCGGCCCCCAAAATGCCCCTGCCGGTGTCGGTCTTTGGCGGGGCTTGCAGGGCCCCGGGGTCCGCACAGGCCAATGCCGCTCTCTGCCCCTAGGGGAGGGGGCACGCGGCCAAACGCCCAAGGGCCAGACGCCCAGCGCCCCTGGCCCCGCCCAGACATGGCGGCCACCAGGGTCCCGAGCCTTGGCTTCCCGTGGCCAACCCGCAGGGCACCGGCAGCCTGCGCTCTGTCCCGCTAGCCGTCCGTGGAGCCTCCCAGGTTGCCCGGGACAGCTCTGCACCTCGGGGCAGTTGGGGGGGTAGGACGGAGGGCCCGTCTCCCGACCCGGCTGCGACTCCCATGTCACTCCACCCGGGAAGAGGCAGCGCGGGGCTCAAGGGATCCCCAACGAGTTCCGCTTGATGGCAGTATTGCACCACGCATGCCAACCGGCCCTTCCCCCCAGGGCCTCTCCCTCCGCCCTTTGCCGAAGAAAAAAGGCCGAGCCCTGTCCACCCTGGCTCCAACATGGCGGCTCCCGCGTCTCCGCCACTCCGCCTCTCTCCTGGCCCCCGCTCTTGACTTTGCGTGGAGACGAGCCTCGTCCCCTCTGCTTCCCCTTAGCCTGCCTCCCAGCCCAAACACCGAGGGCGAGGCTCCGCGAGGCCCAGCGACGTTCACCAAGGCTCCCGGCAGTGGCCACGAGCCCGTGCGGCACTCCATCGCTACCCGCGCACCCCTGCAGCACACCTCAGGGGACACACTGGTTTGGTTTCCTTTGCTTTGGTCTGGTCTGGTCTGGTCTTGCCGTGGGCCCAGAGCCCCAGCCACCCCCAGCAAGTCGGTACCCGGTCCTCGGTCAGAACTCCCGGAGAGGCCAGCCTGACCCCGAGGCCCCCAGCGGCCAGACGCGAGGGGCGGCAGCGGCCCGCGGGCACCGGCCGTGGAGTCGACAATGAGGTCCACCTCCCGCGGCCAGAGGACCGAGGGGTCCCAAACACCTTCGCTTCGCCCCTGGCCTCAAGTCGACCCCACCCCCACTCGCCCGGGGATTCCGAGGAGGACCTTGGCCCACCCGGGCCAGTGTGGAGGGCGGCCTGGAGCCCCCCACGGTCGCCAAAGCGGCTCCGTGCCTGCCCCGGCCTCCATCTCCGGACAGCTCCCAACGGCTGCCACGCGAGGGGCAGGCCAGGGAGGGGCAAGCCGCACGTGCGCCCACGCTCTCGAGGACCCGCGCCTTTCCCGGCCCAGCGGTACCAGGCCCACGCACGACACTGCAGCCCTTCTTGCCCGTCAGTCGGCCCAGATCCTACGGTGGACACCTCACGGTCATGTCCAGTGCACCCAGACAACCCGCCTCTCATGCCTGGGACATAACAGAAGCCAGAAGCACGCACCCACCCACCCTTGCACACAGACTCACTCGCTCACATTCTCTCACACAAACACACCACCCACACGTTAGGGAACACTTAGACTCTCGCAAAATGCACACTACACTCACTCCCAAGAACAGGTAGGAACGCGGACACACACGCCCCCCCCACACACACCCAGTGTCCCCCAGGAAAGAAGGGAGACCACAGCTGGACCTCACCCTTTTCATCCTCAGGAGGTGACCTACACACCCCACAGCAAGCGCCCCAGCAGGTGAATGATGGATGTCTGCTGCTACCCCTGGCTGATTGCCCAAGGGCAGAAGGGTGCACCTGTCATCCAGGCAGACCGCTCTCCCTGCTCTAGTCCCGCTTCAACCCTTGGGGAACACTTTCGCTTTCTGCCCTACAAACGGAATAGGCCGCTTCTCCCCCCAAAAGTCTGGCCTGAGAGGCTCACCGCCTCATCCTTCCTAGGGCAGGAGTGGATATTCCATCCCACCTGTGGAAGCAACAGGCCCACTCACGACATTCTCCCCCCCCCCCACCAGGGGCCGTCTCCAGGTCTGGAGGGTCCTTTTGGTCCCTTCCCACGTGTCAGTTCTACCACCCCTTGGACACAAACCCTGCTCCCTTGGGAGACTCACGCCCCGAGAGCAGGGGCTGCGGCTGGGGCTGGGAGGGGCGGGGGGGGGGGAGGGGGCTGGAGAAAGGACCGCAGCGGAGGGGCGCTGTTCTGTGAACTTCGAGACATGCGTTTGGCAAACAGATGCATCCTCCCCAAGATATCCTGGCACCAGCCAAGTCGGACGTGGTCCGATGGCATGCGTCCAGGCACGCCACCCCTGTCGGCCCCCCAGGGCCCATGTGAAAGAGACTAGGGCGGCCGGTGGTTGCCAGAAGGCGACGAGCGTCCGCCGCCCCGCTCAGGGCTGCCTGCGCCTCCGCGATACTCTCCTCTGACACGCGCTCGCCCGGGCAGGCCTCACATCCAAAGGGTCATCCCGGACACTCTCGCCCGGCAGGCCTTCCAAACTGGCTGGCAGACAGTTGGACTCCACGCGCCCCCCCCCTCCCCCCGCCACACCACCCCGGCTCCCCCAGGTTGAAACCCCCAGTTTCCATGTGCGAGGAGTGCCACCCTCCCTAGGGATTCCCGCCAGAGCACAGAGCAAAGACCTGAGCACCCTCAGAGCGCAGGCAGGAGACACGGAAGACCCCCAAGGGGAGATGCGCCCCCACGGGAAGGAAGCGCCTGGCTCCAAGAGCAGTCAACGGCCCGGATGTTCGGGATCAGGACCGCGCCAAGAGAGGGTAACGCCGTCGGCCCCTCGCTGAGGTGGGATGGCCTTGGGTTCGCAGCCAGCTCGCCCAGCAGAGGCCGGCCAAGGTCCCCAAGGTCCCCCACGGTGCCCAGGTCGGGACTGGTGAAAGAGGCTCCGGACATCCTGCCCGGGGACCTCCCGGCCCTCAAAGCCTCAGCCTCCGCAGTCACCGCATCGACGCCCAATTGACCACCTGCAGTCAAGAGTAGGCCAGCAAAGCCCTTGCTCCTAGCCGCGGGGCGGGGGTGAACCACGTCCTCCCCTCCGCGTGGGTACCCCAGAGGGCGGGCAGGGCCGTCAACAGTTGCGGGTGCGGCAGTTGGCGCCGGGCTCTCTGGCAACGGCTGGGGGAAATGGAGATTCCGGAGGTCAATAGGCAATACCGATGTGGCGGGGGGGTGGGGGGGGGTGGGGGGGTGGCCGCCCGGGGGGGGCGGGGGGGGGGGGGTGGCCGGCCGGGGGGGGCGGGGGGCTACGACGGGCGGCGGTTGGCCAAGAAGCAGGTGAGCGACAAAGGTCCAGGGACTGAGGCCTCTCGATCCCCTGCTCAAACCGCCCGCCCCCGCCCCCCACCAAGGAGCCCACGGCGGTTTTTCCGGGACGGTGACGTGGTGTGAGGGAGGAGAAGCGGCAATTGGCTGCCTTCAGGACTCGGTGGGGGTACTGGGGATAGCGGCCTGTGCGGCTGCGGGGTTGAGAGGCGGGGGCGGGGAATGTGCCCAAACGCACGCGGAGTGGAAGCCGGTGGGTGGGGGGTGGGTGTGTGTGGGGGGGGGAAGGCTCGCCCCACCCCGGACCCTCTTCCACGTGTGTGTCAGCTATCGGGACAGCCCGGCTCTCCACGAAGGTCGGCCCCGATGATCCAGAGCGGGAGCCTCCTTCGGGCCATGGGCAGACGGGCGCCTGACTGCGGGTGCATCTGTGGGTGCATCGGGGCAAAAGGGGCGGGGCCCCTGCCCAGGGGTGCCGCAGCCCGGCCCTTTCGGCCGACTCTCCACACTGATCGGTTGACGGCGGGCATCGAAGCAGGTGTGGCAATGGGACGCTGAGCCAGCGGGCCATTCCTTGTCACTGCCCTGAACACTCTGGTGGGATGTTGGTGAAGGAGGCCCAGACACTGAAGCGGGCCGATCCAGAGGCCTTGGCAGACGCAAGTCTCCGCCTAGACTTGACCGAGGGAGCACTGGGGTGTGCCTCTCGGCCAGAGAGGGGGAAGCCCCGGGAGATGGCACCGCAGCTGCCCGGTCTGCGTCAGGCAACCGCTCTTTGGGCCCCGGACGTGGTCGTGGTGGTGCTGTGGGGGGTGGGGGGGCGACGAGTGGGTGCGGCGGTGCGGGGAGGCTGCTGCTGCTGCTCTTGCTTCCACTTTCGCTACTCCCGGGACCGGCCTGTCCTTTCAGGACTCCGCTCCACGCCCCACCGTCGCACCGCCCCTCCTCCCGAGTCAACCTCAAGGCCCCTTGACACGGGGTGGCCAGGACGCACACGTGATCCTCGAACCGGACACAGGGACATCGGGGTCCCGCCACCACGCCCCCACCCCCCAGCCCTGGCAAAGGCGGCGGCCCCCAAATGCCCCTGCCGGTGTCGGTCTTTGGCGGGGCTTGCAGGGCCCCGGGTCCGCACAGGCCAATGCCGCTCTCGCCCCTAGGGGAGGGGGCACGCGGCCAAACGCCCAAGGGCCAGACGCCCAGCGCCCCTGGCCCCGCCCAGACATGGCGGCCACCAGGGTCCCGAGCCTTGGCTTCCCGTGGCCAACCCGCAGGGCACCGGCAGCCTGCGCTCTGTCCCGCTAGCCGTCCGTGGAGCCTCCCAGGTTGCCCGGGACAGCTCTGCACCTCGGGGCAGTTGGGGGGGTAGGACGGAGGGCCCGTCTCCCGACCCGGCTGCGACTCCCATGTCACTCCACCCGGGAAGAGGCAGCGCGGGGCTCAAGGGATCCCCAACGAGTTCCGCTTGATGGCAGTATTGCACCACGCATGCCAACCGGCCCTTCCCCCAGGGCCTCTCCCTCCGCCCTTTGCCGAAGAAAAAAGGCCGAGCCCTGTCCACCCTGGCTCCAACATGGCGGCTCCCGCGTCTCCGCCACTCCGCCTCTCTCCTGGGGGCGCACACCCCCGCTCTTGACTTTGCGTGGAGACGAGCCTCGTCCCCTCTGCTTCCCCTTAGCCTGCCTCCCAGCCCAAACACCGAGGGCGAGGCTCCGCGAGGCCCAGCGACGTTCACCAAGGCTCCCGGCAGTGGCCACGAGCCCGTGCGGCACTCCATCGCTACCCACGCACCCCTGCAGCACACCTCAGGGGACACACTGGTTTGGTTTCCTTTGCTTTGGTCTGGTCTGGTCTGGTCTTGCCGTGGGCCCAGAGCCCCAGCCACCCCCAGCAAGTCGGTACCCGGTCCTCGGTCAGAACTCCCGGAGAGGCCAGCCTGACCCCGAGGCCCCCAGCGGCCAGACGCGAGGGGCGGCAGCGGCCCGCGGGCACCGGCCGTGGAGTCGACAATGAGGTCCACCTCCCGCGGCCAGAGGACCGAGGGGTCCCAAACACCTTCGCTTCGCCCCTGGCCTCAAGTCGACCCCACCCCCACTCGCCCGGGGATTCCGAGGAGGACCTTGGCCCACCCGGGCCAGTGTGGAGGGCGGCCTGGAGCCCCCCACGGTCGCCAAAGCGGCTCCGTGCCTGCCCCGGCCTCCATCTCCGGACAGCTCCCAACGGCTGCCACGCGAGGGGCAGGCCAGGGAGGGGCAAGCCGCACGTGCGCCCACGCTCTCGAGGACCCGCGCCTTTCCCGGCCCAGCGGTACCAGGCCCACGCACGACACTGCTGCCCTTCTTGCCCGTCAGTCGGCCCAGATCCTACGGTGGACACCTCACGGTCATGTCCAGTGCACCCAGACAACCCGCCTCTCATGCCTGGGACATAACAGAAGCCAGAAGCACGCACCCACCCACCCTTGCACACAGACTCACTCGCTCACATTCTCTCACACAAACACACCACCCACACGTTAGGGAACACTTAGACTCTCGCAAAATGCACACTACACTCACTCCCAAGAACAGGTAGGAACGCGGACACACACGCCCCCCCCACACACACCCAGTGTCCCCCAGGAAAGAAGGGAGACCACAGCTGCACCTCACCCTTTTCATCCTCAGGAGGTGACCTACACACCCCACAGCAAGCGCCCCAGCAGGTGAATGATGGATGTCTGCTGCTACCCCTGGCTGATTGCCCAAGGGCAGAAGGGTGCACCTGTCATCCAGGCGGACCGCTCTCCCTGCTCTAGTCCCGCTTCAACCCTTGGGGAACACTTTCGCTTTCTGCCCTACAAACGGAATAGGCCGCTTCTCCCCCCAAAAGTCTGGCCTGAGAGGCTCACCGCCTCATCCTTCCTAGGGCAGGAGTGGATATTCCATCCCACCTGTGGAAGCAACAGGCCCACTCACGACATTCTCCCCTCCCCCCCCCCCACCAGGGGCCGTCTCCAGGTCTGGAGGGTCCTTTTGGTCCCTTCCCACGTGTCAGTTCTACCACCCCTTGGACACAAACCCTGCTCCCTTGGGAGACTCACGCCCCGAGAGCAGGGGCTGCGGCTGGGGCTGGGAGGGGCGGGGGGGGGGGGGGGGCTGGAGAAAGGACCGCAGCGGAGGGGCCCTGTTCTGTGAACTTGGAGACATGCGTTTGGCAAACAGATGCATCCTCCCCAAGATATCCTGGCACCAGCCAAGTCGGACGTGGTCCGATGGCATGCGTCCAGGCACGCCACCCCTGTCGGCCCCCCAGGGCCCATGTGAAAGAGACTAGGGCGGCCGGTGGTTGCCAGAAGGCGACGAGCGTCCGCCGCCCCGCTCAGGGCTGCCTGCGCCTCCGCGACACTCTCCTCTGACACGCGCTCGGCCCGGGCAGGCCTCACATCCAAAGGGTCATCCCGGACACTCTCGCCCGGCAGGCCTTCCAAACTGGCTGGCAGACAGTTGGACTCCACGCGCCCCCCCCTCCCCCCGCCACACCACCCCGGCTCCCCCAGGTTGAAACCCCCAGTTTCCATGTGCGAGGAGTGCCACCCTCCCTAGGGATTCCCGCCAGACCACAGAGCAAAGACCTGAGCACCCTCAGAGCGCAGGCAGGAGACACGGAAGACCCCCAAGGGGAGATGCGCCCCCACGGGAAGGAAGCGCCTGGCTCCAAGAGCAGTCAACGGCCCGGATGTTCGGGATCAGGACCGCGCCAAGAGAGGGTAACGCCGTCGGCCCCTCGCTGAGGTGGGATGGCCTTGGGTTCGCAGCCAGCTCGCCCAGCAGAGGCCGGCCAAGGTCCCCAAGGTCCCCCACGGTGCCCAGGTCGGGACTGGTGAAAGAGGCTCCGGACATCCTGCCCGGGGACCTCCCGGCCCTCAAAGCCTCAGCCTCCGCAGTCACCGCATCGACGCCCAATTGACCACCTGCAGTCAAGAGTAGGCCAGCAAAGCCCTTGCTCCTAGCCGCGGGGCGGGGGTGAACCACGTCCTCCCCTCCGCGTGGGTACCCCAGAGGGCGGGCAGGGCCGTCAACAGTTGCGGGTGCGGCAGTTGGCGCCGGGCTCTCTGGCAACGGCTGGGGGAAATGGAGATTCCGGAGGTCAATAGGCAATACCGATGTGGCGGGGGGGTGGGGGGGGGTGGGGGGGTGGCCGCCCGGGGGGGGCGGGGGGGGGGGTGGCCGGCCGGGGGGGGCGGGGGGCTACGACGGGCGGCGGTTGGCCAAGAAGCAGGTGAGCGACAAAGGTCCAGGGACTGAGGCCTCTCGATCCCCTGCTCAAACCGCCCGCCCCCGCCCCCCACCAAGGAGCCCACGGCGGTTTTTCCGGGACGGTGACGTGGTGTGAGGGAGGAGAAGCGGCAATTGGCTGCCTTCAGGACTCGGTGGGGGTACTGGGGATAGCGGCCTGTGCGGCTGCGGGGTTGAGAGGCGGGGGCGGGGAATGTGCCCAAACGCACGCGGAGTGGAAGCCGGTGGGTGGGGGGTGGGTGTGTGTGGGGGGGGGAAGGCTCGCCCCACCCCGGACCCTCTTCCACGTGTGTGTCAGCTATCGGGACAGCCCGGCTCTCCACGAAGGTCGGCCCCGATGATCCAGAGCGGGAGCCTCCTTCGGGCCATGGGCAGACGGGCGCCTGACTGCGGGTGCATCTGTGGGTGCATCGGGGCAAAAGGGGCGGGGCCCCTGCCCAGGGGTGCCGCAGCCCGGCCCTTTCGGCCGACTCTCCACACTGATCGGTTGACGGCGGGCATCGAAGCAGGTGTGGCAATGGGACGCTGAGCCAGCGGGCCATTCCTTGTCACTGCCCTGAACACTCTGGTGGGATGTTGGTGAAGGAGGCCCAGACACTGAAGCGGGCCGATCCAGAGGCCTTGGCAGACGCAAGTCTCCGCCTAGACTTGACCGAGGGAGCACTGGGGTGTGCCTCTCGGCCAGAGAGGGGGAAGCCCCGGGAGATGGCACCGCAGCTGCCCGGTCTGCGTCAGGCAACCGCTCTTTGGGCCCCGGACGTGGTCGTGGTGGTGCTGTGGGGGGTGGGGGGGCGACGAGTGGGTGCGGCGGTGCGGGGAGGCTGCTGCTGCTGCTCTTGCTTCCACTTTCGCTACTCCCGGGACCGGCCTGTCCTTTCAGGACTCCGCTCCACGCCCCACCGTCGCACCGCCCCTCCTCCCGAGTCAACCTCAAGGCCCCTTGACACGGGGTGGCCAGGACGCACACGTGATCCTCGAACCGGACACAGGGACATCGGGGTCCCGCCACCACGCCCCCACCCCCCAGCCCTGGCAAAGGCGGCGGCCCCCAAATGCCCCTGCCGGTGTCGGTCTTTGGCGGGGCTTGCAGGGCCCCGGGTCCGCACAGGCCAATGCCGCTCTCGCCCCTAGGGGAGGGGGCACGCGGCCAAACGCCCAAGGGCCAGACGCCCAGCGCCCCTGGCCCCGCCCAGACATGGCGGCCACCAGGGTCCCGAGCCTTGGCTTCCCGTGGCCAACCCGCAGGGCACCGGCAGCCTGCGCTCTGTCCCGCTAGCCGTCCGTGGAGCCTCCCAGGTTGCCCGGGACAGCTCTGCACCTCGGGGCAGTTGGGGGGGTAGGACGGAGGGCCCGTCTCCCGACCCGGCTGCGACTCCCATGTCACTCCACCCGGGAAGAGGCAGCGCGGGGCTCAAGGGATCCCCAACGAGTTCCGCTTGATGGCAGTATTGCACCACGCATGCCAACCGGCCCTTCCCCCAGGGCCTCTCCCTCCGCCCTTTGCCGAAGAAAAAAGGCCGAGCCCTGTCCACCCTGGCTCCAACATGGCGGCTCCCGCGTCTCCGCCACTCCGCCTCTCTCCTGGGGGCGCACACCCCCGCTCTTGACTTTGCGTGGAGACGAGCCTCGAGCCTCGTCCCCTCTGCTTCCCCTTAGCCTGCCTCCCAGCCCAAACACCGAGGGCGAGGCTCCGCGAGGCCCAGCGACGTTCACCAAGGCTCCCGGCAGTGGCCACGAGCCCGTGCGGCACTCCATCGCTACCCGCGCACCCCTGCAGCACACCTCAGGGGACACACTGGTTTGGTTTCCTTTGCTTTGCTTTGGTCTGGTCTGGTCTGGTCTTGCCGTGGGCCCAGAGCCCCAGCCACCCCCAGCAAGTCGGTACCCGGTCCTCGGTCAGAACTCCCGGAGAGGCCAGCCTGACCCCGAGGCCCCCAGCGGCCAGACGCGAGGGGCGGCAGCGGCCCGCGGGCACCGGCCGTGGAGTCGACAATGAGGTCCACCTCCCGCGGCCAGAGGACTGAGGGGTCCCAAACACCTTCGCTTCGCCCCTGGCCTCAAGTCGACCCCACCCCCACTCGCCCGGGGATTCCGAGGAGGACCTTGGCCCACCCGGGCCAGTGTGGAGGGCGGCCTGGAGCCCCCCACGGTCGCCAAAGCGGCTCCGTGCCTGCCCCGGCCTCCATCTCCGGACAGCTCCCAACGGCTGCCACGCGAGGGGCAGGCCAGGGAGGGGCAAGCCGCACGTGCGCCCACGCTCTCGAGGACCCGCGCCTTTCCCGGCCCAGCGGTACCAGGCCCACGCACGACACTGCTGCCCTTCTTGCCCGTCAGTCGGCCCAGATCCTACGGTGGACACCTCACGGTCATGTCCAGTGCACCCAGACAACCCGCCTCTCATGCCTGGGACATAACAGAAGCCAGAAGCACGCCCCACCCACCCTTGCACACAGACTCACTCGCTCACATTCTCTCACACAAACACACCACCCACACGTTAGGGAACACTTAGACTCTCGCAAAATGCACACTACACTCACTCCCAAGAACAGGTAGGAACGCGGACACACACGCCCCCCCCACACACACCCAGTGTCCCCCAGGAAAGAAGGGAGACCACAGCTGCACCTCACCCTTTTCATCCTCAGGAGGTGACCTACACACCCCACAGCAAGCGCCCCAGCAGGTGAATGATGGATGTCTGCTGCTACCCCTGGCTGATTGCCCAAGGGCAGAAGGGTGCACCTGTCATCCAGGCGGACCGCTCTCCCTGCTCTAGTCCCGCTTCAACCCTTGGGGAACACTTTCGCTTTCTGCCCTACAAACGGAATAGGCCGCTTCTCCCCCCAAAAGTCTGGCCTGAGAGGCTCACCGCCTCATCCTTCCTAGGGCAGGAGTGGATATTCCATCCCACCTGTGGAAGCAACAGGCCCACTCACGACATTCTCCCCTCCCCCCCCCCCCACCAGGGGCCGTCTCCAGGTCTGGAGGGTCCTTTTGGTCCCTTCCCACGTGTCAGTTCTACCACCCCTTGGACACAAACCCTGCTCCCTTGGGAGACTCACGCCCCGAGAGCAGGGGCTGCGGCTGGGGCTGGGAGGGGCGGGGGGGGGGGGGGGGGGGGGGGCTGGAGAAAGGACCGCAGCGGAGGGGCCCTGTTCTGTGAACTTGGAGACATGCGTTTGGCAAACAGATGCATCCTCCCCAAGATATCCTGGCACCAGCCAAGTCGGACGTGGTCCGATGGCATGCGTCCAGGCACGCCACCCCTGTCGGCCCCCCAGGGCCCATGTGAAAGAGACTAGGGCGGCCGGTGGTTGCCAGAAGGCGACGAGCGTCCGCCGCCCCGCTCAGGGCTGCCTGCGCCTCCGCGACACTCTCCTCTGACACGCGCTCGGCCCGGGCAGGCCTCACATCCAAAGGGTCATCCCGGACACTCTCGCCCGGCAGGCCTTCCAAACTGGCTGGCAGACAGTTGGACTCCACGCGCCCCCCCCTCCCCCCGCCACACCACCCCGGCTCCCCCAGGTTGAAACCCCCAGTTTCCATGTGCGAGGAGTGCCACCCTCCCTAGGGATTCCCGCCAGACCACAGAGCAAAGACCTGAGCACCCTCAGAGCGCAGGCAGGAGACACGGAAGACCCCCAAGGGGAGATGCGCCCCCACGGGAAGGAAGCGCCTGGCTCCAAGAGCAGTCAACGGCCCGGATGTTCGGGATCAGGACCGCGCCAAGAGAGGGTAACGCCGTCGGCCCCTCGCTGAGGTGGGATGGCCTTGGGTTCGCAGCCAGCTCGCCCAGCAGAGGCCGGCCAAGGTCCCCAAGGTCCCCCACGGTGCCCAGGTCGGGACTGGTGAAAGAGGCTCCGGACATCCTGCCCGGGGACCTCCCGGCCCTCAAAGCCTCAGCCTCCGCAGTCACCGCATCGACGCCCAATTGACCACCTGCAGTCAAGAGTAGGCCAGCAAAGCCCTTGCTCCTAGCCGCGGGGCGGGGGTGAACCACGTCCTCCCCTCCGCGTGGGTACCCCAGAGGGCGGGCAGGGCCGTCAACGGTTGCGGGTGCGGCAGTTGGCGCCGGGCTCTCTGGCAACGGCTGGGGGAAATGGAGATTCCGGAGGTCAATAGGCAATACCGATGTGGCGGGGGGGCGGGGGGGGGGTGGCCGGCCGGGGGGGGGCGGGGGGCTACGGCGGGCGGCGGTTGGCCAAGAAGCAGGTGAGCGACAAAGGTCCAGGGACTGAGGCCTCTCGATCCCCTGCTCAATCCGCCCGCCCCCGCCCCCCACCAAGGAGCCCACGGCGGTTTTTCCGGGACGGTGACGTGGTGTGAGGGAGGAGAAGCGGCAATTGGCTGCCTTCAGGACTCGGTGGGGGTACTGGGGATAGCGGCCTGTGCGGCTGCGGGATTGAGAGGCGGGGGCGGGGAATGTGCCCAAACGCACGCGGAGTGGAAGCCGGTGGGTGGGGGGTGGGTGTGTGTGTGGGGGGAAGGCTCGCCCCACCCCGGACCCTCTTCCACGTGTGTGTCAGCTATCGGGACAGCCCGGCTCTCCACGAAGGTCGGCCCCGATGATCCAGAGCGGGAGCCTCCTTCGGGCCATGGGCAGACGGGCGCCTGACTGCGGGTACATCTGTGGGTGCATCGGGGCACAAGGGGCGGGGCCCCTGCCCAGGGGTGCCGCAGCCCGGCCCTTTCGGCCGACTCTCCACACTGATCGGTTGACGGCGGGCATCGAAGCAGGTGTGGCAATGGGACGCTGAGCCAGCGGGCCATTCCTTGTCACTGCCCTGAACACTCTGGTGGGATGTTGGTGAAGGAGGCCCAGACACTGAAGCGGGCCGATCCAGAGGCCTTGGCAGACGCAAGTCTCCGCCTAGACTTGACCGAGGGAGCACTGGGGTGTGCCTCTCGGCCAGAGAGGGGGAAGCCCCGGGAGATGGCACCGCAGCTGCCCGGTCTGCGTCAGGCAACCGCTCTTTGGGCCCCGGACGTGGTCGTGGTGGTGCTGTGGGGGGTGGGGGGGCGACGAGTGGGTGCGGCGGTGCGGGGAGGCTGCTGCTGCTGCTCTTGCTTCCACTTTCGCTACTCCCGGGACCGGCCTGTCCTTTCAGGACTCCGCTCCACGCCCCACCGTCGCACCGCCCCTCCTCCCGAGTCAACCTCAAGGCCCCTTGACACGGGGTGGCCAGGACGCACACGTGATCCTCGAACCGGACACAGGGACATCGGGGTCCCGCCACCACGCCCCCACCCCCCAGCCCTGGCAAAGGCGGCGGCCCCCAAATGCCCCTGCCGGTGTCGGTCTTTGGCGGGGCTTGCAGGGCCCCGGGTCCGCACAGGCCAATGCCGCTCTCGCCCCTAGGGGAGGGGGCACGCGGCCAAACGCCCAAGGGCCAGACGCCCAGCGCCCCTGGCCCCGCCCAGACATGGCGGCCACCAGGGTCCCGAGCCTTGGCTTCCCGTGGCCAACCCGCAGGGCACCGGCAGCCTGCGCTCTGTCCCGCTAGCCGTCCGTGGAGCCTCCCAGGTTGCCCGGGACAGCTCTGCACCTCGGGGCAGTTGGGGGGGTAGGACGGAGGGCCCGTCTCCCTACCCGGCTGCGACTCCCATGTCACTCCACCCGGGAAGAGGCAGCGCGGGGCTCAAGGGATCCCCAACGAGTTCCGCTTGATGGCAGTATTGCACCACGCATGCCAACCGGCCCTTCCCCCAGGGCCTCTCCCTCCGCCCTTTGCCGAAGAAAAAAGGCCGAGCCCTGTCCACCCTGGCTCCAACATGGCGGCTCCCGCGTCTCCGCCACTCCGCCTCTCTCCTGGGGGCGCACACCCCCGCTCTTGACTTTGCGTGGAGACGAGCCTCGAGCCTCGTCCCCTCTGCTTCCCCTTAGCCTGCCTCCCAGCCCAAACACCGAGGGCGAGGCTCCGCGAGGCCCAGCGACGTTCACCAAGGCTCCCGGCAGTGGCCACGAGCCCGTGCGGCACTCCATCGCTACCCGCGCACCCCTGCAGCACACCTCAGGGGACACACTGGTTTGGTTTCCTTTGCTTTGCTTTGGTCTGGTCTGGTCTGGTCTTGCCGTGGGCCCAGAGCCCCAGCCACCCCCAGCAAGTCGGTACCCGGTCCTCGGTCAGAACTCCCGGAGAGGCCAGCCTGACCCCGAGGCCCCCAGCGGCCAGACGCGAGGGGCGGCAGCGGCCCGCGGGCACCGGCCGTGGAGTCGACAATGAGGTCCACCTCCCGCGGCCAGAGGACCGAGGGGTCCCAAACACCTTCGCTTCGCCCCTGGCCTCAAGTCGACCCCACCCCCACTCGCCCGGGGATTCCGAGGAGGACCTTGGCCCACCCGGGCCAGTGTGGAGGGCGGCCTGCATTCCACCATGGTCACCAAAGCGGCCCCGTGCCTGCCCTGGCCTACCTCTCTCTGCAGCTCCATAGGTTAAGCCTCTCAGGCTCAAGGTTTTTCCCTCCATGGCCTTGAATCTCTGGGTCTCTATCTTTTACAAGGGAGTTTCTAGTAGACCTCAAGATTCAGGTTGTGGGTTAGGGTGATGCAACCATCCCAGTTTTTGTTGTTTGGTGTGATACATGTTGTCAAGCCAATGGAATTTTCAGTGATAGTCACCTTGAAGTCTGCAGGGAGAGCGTTGTCAGCAATTCTCTAGTTTATATTATCAGAGTAGTGGTTGAGGCTCCCTGTCCCTTCCTCATTTAGTCAAGGTCTGAATTTTATATATTTACCTCATTTTCCGTTTACAAAGGCTAATTTTTAGGCAACAGTTACTTGTGCCCGTCTCTACGATGTGTGTGTGTATATGTATTCATGTTTGTAAAATATTTAGAGAATATATTTAATACCCTTTAACTGTTTTCAAATGGTATTACTATCATTTTAGACAATTCCTAAGAGCATATTTTGCAGTGTTTACCTTTTTTTTTTAAAAGATTTTATTTTTTTCTTTGACAGAGACAAAGAGAGCACTAGCAGAGGAAGAGGGAGAAGCATACTCCCCACTGAGCATGGTGCTGGGGAGCCATGAGTCCTATGCAGGATTTTTTTTTTTTTTTAAGATTTTATTTACTTATTTGACAGAGACAGCCAGCAAGAGAGGGAACACAAGCAGGGGGAGTGGGAGAGGAAGAAGCAATCTCCTATTAGAAGAGTCTTATGTGGGGCTCGATCCCAGAACGCTGGGATCACGCCCTGAGCAGAAGGCAGATGCTTAATGACTGTGCCACCCAGGCGGGATTTTATCCCAATACCTGGTATCCTGACCAGAGCCAAAGGCAGACACTTCACGAGGGTGCATCCAGGTGCTCTGGTAACCTTCTTTTCAGTAGTGAATATATCTCTAACTAGTTAGTGTAGGAAATATAAGCATAACAGAAGTCTATTAAGGTTTTCTTTTTAATCCCCTTTAATGTCTAGGTCATTGGCTCCAGTTTTCAAATCCATCTTGTTATATATTAATAATGGCATCTACATTCCTTCAGTATGAATTGATATATTCATCTCCTGGAGTCCTTGAATCAAAGTCTGTTGACCACATTCCTGTTCTATAATAGTCTATTTGGCCCCCTTTTCCTTGGTTCCAGTCTATTCCAAATTCTTACTGTTTAGGAATTTACCTGGGACCTCGAGGATGTGGTGTACATTATCTATCTTCCTCATAACCTGTTATTAATTTTGGTGAAAAGGACATACTGAGATCATCTTTCTCAGAATTGGGTAGGGACCATGAGTTCATTTCCGACAGGAACTTGTTGCTAGTTTAATAAATAAGTTTTTAGCATTTTCCCCTACTTATTGACTTTCAAAATTTTTACAATCATAGAAGTGTATGAAAATGAGATTTAGTTTTCAGTCCACCTCCAATGAGGTGTTAAAAAATGTAGTGACATTTCAGCTGTGCAAGAAGTAATATTATAATCTTCAAAACCAAAAGACAACTGACAGAATGGGGGAAGATATCTGCAAATGATACATCATATAAAGGGCTAGTATCCAAAAATCTATAAAGAACTTGTCAAACTCAACACCCAAAGAATAATCCAAAAAGAAATGGGCAGAAGACATGAACAGAGATTTCTCCAAAGAAGACATCCAAATGGCCAACAGACACATGAAAAAAAGGTCAACATCACTTGGCATCAGGGAAACACAAATCAAAACCACAATGAGATACTACCTCACACTGGTCAGAATGGCTAAAATTAAGAAGTCAGGAAATGACAGGTGTTGAAGAGGATGTGGAGAAAGGGGAACCCTCCTACACTGGTACAGTCACTCTGGAAACCAGTATGGAGGTTCCTCAAAAGGTTGAAAATGGAGCTACCTTACAACCCAGCAATTGCACTACTAGGTATTTACCCCAAAGATACAAATGTAGTGATCCAAAGGGGCATCTGCACCCCGATGTTTATAGCAGCAATGTCCACAATAGCCAAACTATGGAAAGAGCCCAGATGTCCATCGACAGATGAATGGATAAAGAAGATGTGGTTTGTATACACAATGGAATATTACACAACCATCCAAAAAAAAATGAAATCTTGCCATTTGCAATGATGCGGATGGAACTAGAGGGTATTATACTAAGTGAAATGTCAATCAGAGAAAGACAATTATCATAAGATCTCACTGATATGTGGAATTTAAGAAAAAGGGCAGAGGATCATAGGGGAAGAGGAAAAAATGAAACAAGATGAAAACAGAGGGAGACAAACCATAAGAGACTCTCAATCATAGGAAACAAACTGAGGATTGCTGGGGGGGGGGGGTGGAAGGACAGGGTAACTGGGCAATGAACATTGGAGAGGATATGTATAGCACTGGGTATTTTATAAGACTGATGAATGACAGACCTGTACCCCTGAAACAATACATTATATGTTTTTAGTTTAATTTAAATATAATTTTCTATTTTTTAAAAATTTTAAGGCCAAACATTTGAAAGACATTGATTTATAACTTTCCCCCCAACTTTACCCAACCAAAGCTCAAAAATCTGACCCTCAGAAGGGTATAGTTCAAAATGTTTTAACCTTTTGGAGAGTGGATTATATTGTGGAGAATAAACCATTCACTGATATTGAGAAAGTTAAAAACTCTCTTGGTAACCAAAGGCTTTACTGATTTTTAAAAGCCAATTCCATGAAGAAATGGTCAGTTAAAAATAAAGTGGACAGGATTTTAACATACCAATAATCAAAGATTACATGCTTAGGCATAAACTAAACATTACGTGAAAATCTACTCAAGGGCAACCTTAAAATTCCTGAATGATAGAAAAATAGACTTTAAGAAGAATAAAGTTGTACTGTATTTTTGAATAAGGAGTCTTTATCTGATGAACATTTCAATTTTTCATCAATTCATCAATTTTTTAAAGATTTTATTTATTTATTTGACAGAACAAGCAGAGGGAGCAGCAGAGGGAGAGGGAGAAGCAGGCTCTCGGATGAGCAGGGAGCCAGACTCCAAGGACCATGGGATCACAACCTGAGCCAAAGGCAGATTGCTAATGGACTGAGTCACCCAGGAGGCCCTCGTCAATCTATTCTAATGCTAAGAAAAATACAAAAGACTTTTAAATGTTTTGTTGTTTGTTTTCATTGTTTGTAAGGGAAAATAAACAGGCAGGAATATTTTGGAGAGTTATGACAATTGACAGCCATGTCAATTGTGAGAACTGATCTTGCCAGTTGTGAAAATAGATAGAACACAAAATCCACTAATAGACCTGAAGTCACACAAGAATTTAGTATATAATGAGGCAGCCTCCCAAATCAGTAAGAGTGGTCTGCCTTGGAATAAAGGGGTAGCCATCTACAGTAGGCTGTTTCTCAAGGCTCACAATAAACCAGGATAAACTCTACATGGAACTCCAGAGGTCCTGGAGGAAATAATGTGCACATTCCTTTATAACCCTGGAGCAGGAAAAGCCTTTGCTAACTTCGACTCAAAAGTCCGTTGAAAAAAATGGGTAAATGTGAACACACAGAATTCACCGCATTAAAGAAAAGCCATTATCAAAATTAGAAAAGCCCTGAGAGACAGGAAAAACTATTTTCAACTCACATTAGAAGTCTTCCTAACATATAGCGTGAGCTTCTAGCTATCATTTAAGGGAAAGATTAGCAACTAGCAAATAGAAAAAGACATTAACAGTTCACAAAAAAAGACTCTTAAATTTACAAAATGATTCCTCAGGCACTCGTATAACAGAGATACAAACAGAATTAACACTTCTGTATAATTTCTTATGAGTTCCCAACTAAGACCTGCCCATCTGAGGGGACTGTATTGCCTGCCATTTCCTGACCTCCCTTGGGTCTGCATTGTTTCAAGTGGCCCCAAAGTCCCCTTTACCCATGAAATGGTTATAATCCCCCTGTAAGCAAACTACTGTCCTTTGTATGAAAATCCCTGACCTTTCCTATCTCAATTGCCCTCCCTTGCCATCACCATTTCTCAGCAGAAGTCATCTGAATTTTTCAATTTTGCAAATAAGGCCAAACCTCCGCCTCACTATCAGCAAGAAGAAACAAGTGTGTGCCCCCTCCCCCAGCCTTACCAGTGGGGTCTAAAAGTAACTAGGTTAACTATTTTTCTTTTGGACTTTTAAAATCCACATATGATTTGTTTACCATTCCCATAGTTTGTATTGCTATTACCTTTTATTATCTCTACTAATCTGAAGCTTCACTTTTTCTCTCATTAATAGAAGGCTAACCCCTACTTCACAAAACTTTAACTAGATTAAAACAGTAAACTAGCAGCATTTCCATCACTTGGGGAGAACCCCTGAAAATTTGGGGGCTTTTTCTTTTTCTTCCACGTGGTTAAATGCACACGTGGAAACGGGGCTATAATTTTTTTTAGGTCAAAAATTCATTCAAGGAAATACTACTGCTCTCGGGATACATTGCGAGGAGCCCTCCGTCCAAACCGACCAAGCGGAACCTCCCGCGGCCACGCAAATGCGGAGGAAGGGCTGGGGAGAGAGCGGAGAAGGAATCCAGGAATCCGCGGGCCCACCCGCAGCCACAGCGAAACGCTCCAGGCCCACCGGCCGGGGAGGCCCCAGGGGCGCTACGACGAGGCTCGCCCCCTACTCGCGCCAGGGCACAGAACTTAGAACTTGGGCGGCGGTACAATCCCGGCGCTCAACGCCCGACCGACGTCGCCCAAACGCCGGACCTCGCCCCGCCTCGGCCACCCCCGCCTGTCCCTCCAAGCCGGCCGGGCTGCAGCCACCGCTGGCCTAGGTCGCACGCCGGGCATAGGCTGCCCACACGCTGAGGGACAGGGAACTCCTCGGGCCCGGCAGGGCCGCCCAAACCCGACCGCCAGCCCCGGGTCCCCTCCCGTCCGAGAAAGGAAGGAAAGGCAAAGAGACAAAGGGACCCACCTGGCGGAGGCAACACGCCGTTGGCAAAGACCCTGCTGCACCCCGTCGTGCAGTCTTGGGGCACCTCGGGGCCACAGCCGCACCTGTGATCCGGAATAGGAAGGCAGCACTTGCCCTCAAACCTGAGCTTCACTTCACTGTTCCTGGGAGGGGATGAGAGTTCGAAGACTCTGGCAGCTCGAGGAGTCGGAGAAATGTAGGATCCAGACCGCCAGCCCCGCCCAGCGGAGAGGTGGGACATCCTCAGAAGGTCCCGGGTACGAGAAAGGGCGGGGAGAGGCGGGAGTGAGAAAGTCCGGGGGGAAACCCGCCTAAAGCCATTTGTAAAGGAGAACCAATTTTGTCCCCCTTGTAGGGTCCCTGCCAGCAAGAAAGTAAATGGTGAATGTGCTGGTCCAATAAAGCCGGACATTTACCATTCAACAGTAGCAAAACTATTTAGGGGGGAAAGAAGTTTAAATAAATACACTTCCAAAGGTTGTTGCAAGTTTGCATCATTCATTTGCTTGAGGTTATGAAAACTTCAGTTGCTGCCTCCCCAGGTGAGAGTCGGCAGCCGGAGAGCAGGCACTCCTTCCGCCCGCACCTCCCTCCCGCCCTTGGCCAAGGACCTGCTGGGGAGCCAGCGCTCCTCGCGTGGCCTTTCCTGGGGCTGCTGCAGGAGGTGGACGCACCGCCCTGGTGGATGGGGATGTGCTGGGTCCGAAGGAATCAGAGCAACTGGCAGGTTTGTCCTGCCTGACCGATGTCTTGATTCATTTCTTTCTAACTATTGAAAGAGGAACACGTTGCTCTTGCGAAAGAATGCTCCCATAATGGAGACACGTGTAGATGATGCGAGGTAAAGGAACCTAACAGGTGATGCTGCCACTCAGGGATGAGGGATGTAAATTTGGTGCGTGTATCCTCCCAGCAGGTTGTAATCTAAGGACAGAGAGATGGATGCAAATAAAGATCTTTCAAAACAGTCGTCTAAGGAGCTCCCTAGGTTCATGGGTCCTCCAGCTATTTGGTTACCAAACAATAAACTTTGTTGCCTCTTCCCGTTTCCATTGACAACTGCAATCCTTGCTTATTTAAGAAAAAGCATCTTCATGAATAAGACATATTTCAAGGGAGAAACTGAAGTCACCTCTGCGCACACCTGCATTGTCCCCTCAAGACCAGCCCGTCCTGGCTGCTCTGTGCCTGGCTCTGCCTCCCAGACCCCTTTTCTCACCCATGCCCTAGATGTTTGGATAGAAGGCAGTGGGAATTTCTAGGGCGGGAAGGAAGGAAGACAAAGAGAACCCTGAGGGGCTTTGTCCTGGCCAGGCAGTTGCCTGTTTGCGTTTCAGGTCAGTACAGGAAATCTCACAACACCCTGCTGCCTTCCACTCCCAGGGGGTGGAGGGAGGGGCTAATGCTCTGCCACACCTTCCCCACCAGGTAGGGGGGAAAGTGGAAGAGCTGCACCTCCTCCCCTGTGGAATTAGCTGACCGATCCCTGGGCTCAAGGTCTCAGCTGCCCCTCTGGATTCCTCCCTGTGTTTCTCCTCCTTCACTTTAGGGAGTGGGGGCCATTTCCTCACGCAGACACGCAAGTCAAAACCTTTTCTTCTTTCCCTATTCCCTGGACAGACACGAATTCAGTAACTACTAACTACTCATTGTACCAGGAAACTGAGGTCTAAATGGCTTTGCCCTCGTGAACCAGGGTTACACCGGATGGATTCATACACTCAGGGCTCTCATGCTGCAAAATCCATTGCTCTCTCCTTGCAAATGGCCAAAAAGCACACGAAAAAGAGTCTCAATGTTATTAGAGAAATCAAAACCACAGGAGATACCACTTCACACCTACCAGGACAGCTATAATGAAAAAATGGAAAATAACAAGTGGGATAAGGATGTGGAGAAATTGGAGCCCTCATACACTGCTGGCGAGAATAGAAAATTGTACAGAGGCTGTGGAAAGCACTTCCACCAAAAGTTACACTTAGAGTGACCACGTGATCAGCAATTCCACTCCTAGGTGTATCTAACAGAGAACTGAAAACAGATATTCAAACAAAAACTTGTACATGACTGTTTATGGCAGCATTTTTCATAAAGACCAAAGGGGGAAACAACCCAAATGTCCATCAACTGATGAATGTTTAAACAAAATGTGCTATATCCATACCATGGATTTTTTAAAAGATTTTTTTATTAATTTATTTCAGGGTGGGGAGAGAGAAAGCTTGAGCAACAGGGTGGAGCAGAGGGAGAGGGAGAAGCAGACTCCCAGCTGAGCAGGGAGCCCGATGTGGGGCTGGATCCCAGGACCCTGAGATCAGGGCCTGAGCTGAAGGCAGACACTTAACCGACTGAGCCACCGAGGTGCCCCCATACCATGGGTTATTATTTAGCCATAATATGAAATGAAGTACTGATACATGCTAAAACATGGATGAATCTTGAAAACATTATGATACATGAAAAAAGATAGATAACAAAGAACACATATTGTAAGATCTCATTCACTAGAAATGTCCGGAACAGGCAAATCTATAGAGAAAGAAAGTCATTATTGGTTGCCAAGGGCTAATGGGAGGGAGATGTTGGGAGAAAAAGTTTTCCTCCACCGTTTTAGTTCAGTGACAGGGCCTGCAAATTAATTAACAGTAAATTAACAAGAGAAGAGTTTCTTTACTATGTGGGAGCTTTTAGATGAAGAGGCTCCCTAAAGAGCTTGAGATAGAGGTTTACATATCAACTTGGGGGGGGTGCACTTCAAAGGATGGAAAGTTCTTATGAGGTTTGCTTATGTAATCTTCTGTAATGTTCTAATGCGCAAGATCAGGCCTCCTTGATTAGAGACCCCCTGAATGGGGTGGGGGGGAAGTTGTGGCAGCTGTCACTTATAAAACTCTGCTGGGGCACATGGGTGGCTCAGTCAGTTGAGTGCCTGCCTTTGGCTGCGGTCATGATCTCAGGGTCCTGGGATCCAGCCCTATATCAGGCTCTCTGCTCAGCGGGGAGTCTGCTTCTCCCTCTCCCTCTCCCACTGTGCTCTCCCTCTCTCTCTGAAATAAAGTCTTAAAAAAAAAAACTGAAAAAAACAAAGCAAAACAAGCCTCTGCTTTAGCCAGATAAGAGGAATTCAGACAAGGCTCCCGCCACTCTTGTACCTCAGGTGTTTTCACTTCGAAGCTATCTTTATACCATTCGGGTGGGTTATCAGTCCTATCAAGAGGATGGGGAATGACTGGTAATAAGTATGGACTTTCTTTTTGGGCTGATGAAAATGTCCTAAAAGTTACAATGATTGCTGCACAATTTTCAGTGTATTCTAAAAAACAGTGACTGCTACACTTTAATGTGGTGAGTTACATGCTATGCCAATGGCCTATCAATAAAAAAAAAATGTAAACCAGAACATCGATTCAATAAAATTTAGGTAAAAGATTGATGGAAAATTGTACAATGTGGGTGAATCAAGGCAAGAATACTGCAATCCACTAATCAATGTTTACATCACCCAAAATGTGAACAACAGATATCATGTGCGTTCTGATATAATGTGATAGGAGTACAAAGTGTCGACTATAAAATGTTCTGGCTAAAGTAATTGAGCCTAAATCTAACCAAGTTCATAGATGTCACTACAGGAAATTCTGTTTCTCATGGAACATTGCCAGCATGAAGATGCCTATGGAGAAATCTATAATGTCAGTAATTCTACAGCACAGTTAATGTAGTCTTTTCATCAAAGGCATGGCAAGAAAAAAAAAAGGGGGGCAGGGGGTGCTTATCAATGGAAAGAGGATTAAGTCATATTTCAGCCAATGCTCCGCATGATCCTTGTTTGCATCCCAGTAAGAACAAATCAGATTTAAATGACACATTCAGGTCCAACAGGTTCATTACACATGGATGTTTTCGTGTGGCATCAGGGAGTAATTGTAATTTTTGTTAGATGTCATGACAGTATTTTGGTTGTATTTTTTTAAAGTCCTATTCATTAAAGTTTATGGTACAGTAGAGTATGTGGAGGAAATACCTTCCTTGAATTTATGCATGAAGACATGATATCTGGAATACGCTTTGAAATATGCTGGCAAAACATTAAATAAATAAAACATAATTGGCCCAATATTGGCCCTTGTTGAAGCTGGTTGGTACATAGAGTATTTGTTATATTGTTATATCTGCTTTGTCTGAAATGATCCATGTTTTTTTAAGATTTTATTTATTTATTTGAGAGAGAGAGAGCTTGGGCAGGGGCAGGGGAGGGGAGGCAGAGGGAGAGGAAGAACCAGGCTTCCAGCCGAGCAGGGAGCCCCACGTGAGGCTCGATCCCAGGACGCTGGGATCATGACCTGAGCCGAAGGCAGACGATTAACCAACCGACTGAGCCACCCAGGTGCCCCAAATGATCCGTGTTAAAGAGCTAAAAAAATATATACAAAAACAGCTATGCCAACCAATAAAATAAAGCATGATAAAATAAGCACGTTTTGAGTATATTATTGAGATATATGGGTAAAATACCAAACCGAAAGTGTTGATTATGGTTATATTTGCAGAACTGTAATTGGTTGCATTTCCATTTAGGACTAAATACAGGTGATTTTTTTTTTTAATTTGTTTTTAAATTTTAAGTAAACTCCACACCACACATGGGACTCAAACTCACAACTCCAAGATCAAGAGTTACACTGTCCAGTCCGCTGACTGAGCCATCCAGGTGCCCTCAGGGGATTTTAAACACAGTAGTTCCCCCTTATCAACGATTTCCTTTTCCACAGTTTGTTACCTGCAGACAACTGTAGTTCAAAAGCAGATGCTCCTTCTGACATAGTGTAAGAAGGTCAATAGTAGCCTAATGGTACGTCACCATGCCTACTGTCATTCTTCTCACTTTGTCCCGACACGTAGGCATTTTATCATCAAACATCATCACAGGAAGGGGAAGAATGAGTACAGTACGATAAGATATTTTGAGAGAGACCGCCTTCACATAACTTTTATTACAGTGTATTGTTATAATGGTTCTATTTAATTATTAGTTATTGTTAACCTCTTACTGTAACTAATTTATAAATTAAACTTTCTCATAGATATGTATTTCCAGGAAAAAAACATGGCATGTATAGGATTTGGTAGTATCCATGGTTTCTGTCATCCACTGGGGGTCTTGGATCATGTCTCCCGCAGATAAGGGGGGACTATTGAATTGTAGACATATTCAAGAGCTTAACTGAGGTGGTATCTAATGGGCCCTTGTATTAAAATGCAAATATGTGGAAGGAAATTCTGAAAGACACACTATGTGGTAAACAGGTTCACCACTAGGAATGGCGTAAACATGAGGGCAGAGGGCCAAGGTGGCTTGTTTTTGCTGAGTACCTGCCATGTGCCAGACACCATTCTCAATGCTAGAAATACACTGTGAAAAAGGGGGAAAAAAAAATCCCTGCTCACATGGGGCTCACCTTCTAGTGAGAGAGAATGAAAAAATAAGATCAATGAGACTCATCTATATATCATGATGGATAATGATCTGAGCTTTCCAGCACACTTAGGCAGGAGAGGGGAGTAGGGCGTGGGGTGGCCGTGGGGATTTGTACCTTCAGGTAGATGGGACAGCGAAGGCCTCATTGAGAAGGTGACCTAAGACGGGAAGGAAGTAGGCGGAGAGCCCTGCGGAGATCTGGGGATGAGTGCTGCAATGAGAGGGAGTATCCTGTACCTCTTACTGCTGTTAGTCCGTTAAATCTTTTAGCCACTGACCAGGGACGCCTGGGTGGCTCAGTCGGTTAAACGTCTGCCTTCGGCTCAGGTCATGATCCCAGGGTCCTGGGACTGAGTCCCCTGTTGGGCTTCTTGCTGAGCAGGGAGCCTGCTTCTCCATCTGCCTGCCACTCCCCCTGCTTGTGCTCTCTCTCTCTCTGACAGATAAATAAATTTTTAAAAAAGAAAGAAAATCTTTTAGCCACTGACCAGTAGTCATTTTCCCTCCAGTTTTGATGCAACAGGTGCCGTGTTGTACTTTAGCAGTATGTAATCGGTCAGGTTTAGGGCTAGAAGTACCTTGATGGTTTATGTAATCAAGATACGGTTCAAGGGGCGCCTGGGTGGCACAGCGGTTGAGCGTCTGCCTTCGGCTCAGGGCTTGATCCCGGCGTTATGGGATCGAGCCCCACATCAGGCTCCTCCGCTATGAGCCTGCTTCTTCCTCTCCCACTCCCCCTGCTTGTGTTCCCTCTCTCGCTGGCTGTCTCTCTGTCAAATAAATAAATAAATACATAATCTTTAAAAAAAAAAAAGATACGGTTCAAGACCTTTGCCACTTTGAATAAATTGAGGCTCTAGCCATGTGTACTAAGTATGTATGTTTCTCTAAGTTGGATCTTTCTTGAACAGGTGTATCAGTCATACCTTGCTTACATCTTAAGTGACTCAGTCCAGATTTATAAGCTGTCCACAGCTACTTGAGTGACAGTGCTGTCCAAAATCCAAACTGTCCCTTGCCCCCTAGGGCCAGGATATTCATCCCTCATTGGAATCATTAAGTCACAAGTGGGGACCATTTCTATATCCGTGGATATAGGGCTAACAGATGTTTATTTCATTAACCTCAGAGACAGTAGCTTAAGTAAGCAGAAAGGCTGATCAGTATCTTTGGCCACTGAATCCCAGCAAATTACAGTGTGAAGTCATGAAATGGTCACAATTGATGACATCATAATGGGTTTGCAGCATATAAAGTCCAGACCATCTTTACGTCTAGGCATTTTTCTCCTAAGGGTGTGTGGTGGCTGGAAGGGTTTCTGTTATAGGGCTAGTAAAAGACTGGTGTATTTCTCTCTTTTTCATGCAGAATCTTTAGAGAAATTGGTTTGTATCCTCAACAAGGATAATCAAAAATACTTTCTTTCCTTTTCAGGTCACAGTTCTAGAAGAAATCCGAGGAGTGTGATCTACAGTTCGTGCTGCGCCTGCCATGGTGTGGACCCCGAGTTCAAGCCTGGACGAGGAGCAGAAACTGACTTCACACTTCTGATAGGTAAGTAAGTCAGCTCAGTGGTGCTGGGATTCTGTGCTACCCCCTTCTGCACATAGGCTCCTTTTTCAAAGTAGGCCTCTCACTGAACTTCCTCTGTTAATATCTGGTTAGCGCTGTGTCCACGTACGCTCCGTCTCTCTAATGGTTCATTATGATGATCGTGAGAGATCATGAGCCTGGGGGATTGGAAATATTATCCAATCTGGTAAATTCCAAACTCAAAGCCCAGAAAAGGCCGTGATGCGACCAGAGTTGATTTCATGCATCTGACAGGTGTGGAATGTAAGTTGTATCTTGTGTTTTATCCCCCTCGATATTTACAAGCATGACTTTCTGAGATGTTTTAATCCAGTGTATAGTAGTGCCATGGAGGTTTTGTAGGAATCATGTGTACATTAGACTTCAATTAATATTATAGCTCTGTTTTTAGTGCTCAATGAGATTGAACAGAGAAAGGCGGTGTTATTTCAGTACCTTGAGAACTTCTAAAGCTGTCCGAGTAGCCTGATACTTTCATTAACCCTAGGACTAGGAAAGGTTTGCGGTGATCCTGTGCGTCTCCCTGGACTGCTGAGGAAAAGAGCTTCTGTCATCCTGTATTGGAGCTAAAGGATGATGCTGAAACTCCCCTGCGCAGGGTAGTCTGCTAGAGGGCCTTCTAGTCAGCAGTTTTATTTATACATCATCAGAATCTCTGCCGGGGAGGATCAAGCGTGAACTCGCTTGTCGTTTCTTTGTAAGACTAAAACTACACTTGTGAATGCCAGTTCCCTGCTGTTCTTTTGATCTGCGGCACAGGGCAGGCTGAGTAATAGTGAAAGATGCATAGCTTACTATGACGATGTATTCCTTTGTGATTTTAACTGTAACACACCTGTAGGTGATTTCGAACGTTATACAAGTTTTTCTTTAAAGATTGTATTTATTTGAGAGAGCGAGAGAGTGAGCGAGAGAGCACAAGCAGGGGGAAGGGGCAGAGGGAGAGGGAGAAGCAGATTCCTCACTGAGGCGGGAGCCCACATTGGGGCTCAATCCCAGGACCCTGAGATCATGACCTGAGCGGCAGGGAGACCCTTAACCACTAAGTCACCCAGGTGCCCCTCGTTCTACAAGTTTGATGAAGGAGTCCTAAGAGACTGTTTTCTAACAGTTGTACTTATCACCTTCTCTGGACCATATCCTGGGCACAGTCTCTCCTGCTGACATGGTGCGTGGGTCAGGGTTCCGCAGACACTGGCTTATGTTCCCTCTCTCGCTCTCTGTCAAATAAATAAAATCTTTTAAAAAAATTCTACTTCAATAAACAATTGAAATGCACATGTGCATACACACACAAATTCGTAGATATTTCAGGAACTCTAAGGAAAACTTTGACCTCATTCTTTTATTTTATTTTATTTTATTTTTATAACTTTTTTTTTTAAGATTTTATTTATTTATTTGACAGAGATAGAGACAGCCAGCGAGAGAGGGAACACAAGCAGGGGGAGTGGGAGAGGCTCATAGTGGAAGAGCCTGATGTGGGGCTCGATCCCAAAACGCTGGGATCACGCCCTGAGCCGAAGGCAGACGCTTAACCGCTGTGCCACCCAGGCGCCCCCTATTTTTAAAGATTTTATTTATTTTTTTTGACAGAGATAGAGACAGCCAGCGAGAGAGGGAACACAAGCAGGGGGAGTGGGAGAGGAAGAAGCAGGCTCATACTGGAGGAGCCTGATGTGGGGCTCGATCCCATAACGCTGGGATCACGCCCTGAGCCGAACGCTTAACCGCTGTGCCACCCAGGTGCCCCTCATTCTTTTATTTTTAATTTTTTTAAAAGATTATTGATTTGACAGAGGGAGAGAGAGAGCAGAGGGAGTGAGAGAGATCACAAGTCGGGGGGAAGGTTAGAAAGAGAAGCAGACTCCCCACTGAGCAGGGGGCTGGATGCAGGATTCGCTCCCAGAAGCCCCTGACATCACTCTAAAGAGCACCTGGACTTAGGGAGCTCCATGTGGCTTCCACTTTCACTCATTTGGGATTCTAGTGGCGTCCATCACTGAAATCATATAGGCCCCTTGCCTGAAACTCTCAAATGAATTCCCGCTGGAATTAGCATAAAAATAATTCCCAAGCATGACCAGCAAAACACTGGATCAGAGCAGTCTTTGCTCTGATTACTTAACCACGTTTTTCCTTGGTTGCTTTGCCCCAAATGCACAACTTTTGGGGTTGTTTAAAAAAAAAACTTTAAAAAAATGTTTCATTAATACAAGTATAATTGACAGAACACAAACTGCCCCATTTCAAGTGTACAATTTGAGGCGCCTGCGTGGTGCAGTCGGTGAAGCGTCTGCCTTTGTCTCAGGTCATGATCCCGGGGTCCTGAGATCGAACTCTGAGCTTAGGCTCCCTGCTCGGTGGGGAGTCTGCTTCTCCCTATGCCTCCCTCTGCCCCTCTCCCCACTTATGGACTCTCTCTCAAATAAGTAAATAATCTTAAAAAAAGTACAATTTATAAAATCGATATATGTTACCCCTGAGAAATGACCACCACAATCAAAATAACAAACACATCCATTACATCGTGTTTCATAATCCTTTGGAACATACAGTGATGAGAACTACATTGTTGCTCCGAACAGGTTTTTTAGATAATTATTTCCTGCTTAACTAGGGATAATTTATCATTAAGGCAATTACATATATGTATTTAAAACATGCACCTGGTTATCTGAATGTACCTGAGAAATTCTTTTCTTATGTATTTGATACTTTCTTCCCTAGATCAAAAGCTATTTAAGTCAAATCTGTCATAGGAATCCTGAATCAATGAGTATTATTGTATGTCCTATCACTGCTGTTGGTTTAAGGGTATTTTGAGACTTACTGATTGTAAATATGGAGTCTTTGGCACAGTTCCAACTATAAGAAATTATTAACGAAATTTTATAGAATTTTATAATCATTAAAATTAAAAATATTTGGAATTCCTTAAAAATGGTGAGAATGTGGTCAAAAGATGTTCATGGATTCTTGGTTATGGTCCTCAAGAAGCCTAGTCTTGAACCTCAGTTAAGTCAGCTAAGGAAACAGTATGTGGTAGCTTATGCCTTATGTGTGGTCCAGGTCAATTTCTCTTTAATGGCAACTGACATGAAAATGACAGTCTGAATAGAAGCATAGACTGGCAGTCACCTTTTGCCTGAGGGATCCGATACGATAATTTCTAATCGCTTGTGTTTAACCTTAATAGATTCTTTGTGGACGAGACAAAAGTTAAGGAAGGCGACCAACCACAGCAGTGGACATTTTCAAAAAGGTAGGGCTTACTAAATATTTGATATAGTTGTTTTACTCAATAATTTAATTACATTACATATACTCCTTTCTCTTTTGTGACACTTTGCGATTTTGTTTTGGTTATACAGTGCTTAACATTTGTGGATTTAAAACATAACAACGGATACGGACTTTTTTTGGTAGCATGATAGTGAAGCCCTGTAAACAAGGAAAACATTTGTCATCTGGCAAGTGCTTAAAGAAATATATGATACAATCTTACCAACCACAAAATATGAAGCTATTTATACATAGCTTTATAATTAGAAATTGTAAACAAATTAAATAAAATTTAATAAATTCTTATGTACATGCACATCTGTGATAATATCACCAAATCAACATAAGGAACACATTCACTATCCTCTGAAATTACCTTTTCCCCTTCCGTCGTCCCTCCCTTACACATCCCTGTCCCTACCATCCCCTGAAAGTCATTGATCTGCTGTATATCACAATACAAAATTTTAAATTTTCTGGAGTTTAATACACATGATATTATAGAGTATGTACTCTTTTTTTCCTCGCCTTTTGAACTCAGAATAGTTGTGAGATTCATCCATGCTCTTTGTGTCAATGGTTCATTCCTTTTGTTGCTGAGTGGTGTTCCATTGTCTAGATACGCCCTAGTATGTCCATTCATCTGTTCATGGGCATTTGGAGTGTTTCCAGCTTTTGGCCATTATAAATAAAGCCAGGTACCTATGTGTGTGGGTCTCTGCGTGAACTTTCATTTCCTATATCTTCATTTCTATTGAGGTATAATTTACCTATTGTAAAATTCCCTTTCAAAATGTACAAAATTGTACAAGTTTTGACAAAGGTATTTAGTCATGTGCCCACTATCACAATCAAGATACGGAATATTTCTATGACTCCAGAAAGTCTTCTCAGGTTCCTTTGTAGTCTGTGATCTCATTCTACTTCCAGCCCTTGGCAACTACTGACCTAATTCCTGTCCATATAATTCTTTTTTAAAAGTCATATACATGGAATCATAGAGCAATAATCTTTTTGTTTCTGGCTCCTTTTACATAACACAATGCTTTCAGGATTCATCCATGGTATATCTTCATCAATGATTCATTCATTTTTATTGTTGGGTATTTCATTGTATGGATATATTTTGTTTATCTATTCATCTGTTGCTGGACATTCGAATTGTTTCTAGGATTTGGGGTTTCTGAAAAGCCTTATGGGAGAACTCTAGATCTTCATATGGGTTTGAGTTACAGTCTAGAATCCTTTTATTTCATCCTAAAGGATTTCCTTTAGCGTTTTTTGCACGGCAGACTTAATGGTAATGAACTCCCATCACCACTTATTTATCCGAATTTCTCATTCCATTTCATTTAGCGTGTTTGCCGTGATTTTGTCCTGTTCTTTCATTTGGGACATATTCCTCTGTCTCCTCATTTTGTCTTTTTCTATGTATCAGGAAAATCAGCTACATTTCCTGATCCTGAAAGTAATGGCCTTGTGAAGCAGCGGTCCTGTAGCGCCCTGGGGCGCAATGGCCCTTGTTCCCCAGAACTAGGCGCTCCAGGGGTGTCGCCTACGTGTGTTGCATGTGCCCTGCTGTTGTGGCTAAACTGCATAGCATTCCCTCAGGTTTCACTTCCTTTCCATCGGTGATTCTTTGTAGAATTACAAGCTAGTAACCTAGTTCTGTCTGCCATGGTCTCTAGTGTTACTCTTCCTGATGGCAACAAAATGGTGTATCTCTCCTCCTTTCTCTGCTTCGAGTGGCCTTACTTGCTTTCCTTGAAGTATTTAATTAAAAAATATTAGGGCCTCAGGTGGCTCAGTCTGTTAAGTCTGATTTTGGCTCAGGTCATGATCTTGGCATCCTGAGATCAAGCTCTGCGTCTGGCTCCATGCTTGAGAGTCTCTCTCTGCCCCTCCCCCTGCTCGCACTCAAATAAATAAATAAATAAATAAATAAAATCTTTTAAAAATTTCAAATGATAGTGCTACTTCATGTAGACTTGCTGGAATTTGAGTTTGCCTTTTCTTGCCATGTGAATGACTTATATAAATGTCGTTGAACAAACGCCAGATTGATTACTATGTTGATGTTATCTAAGTCTAGATTTCTCTTGCTTCTCTCGTGAAAGCATAACTACGATTAGGTTCTATCAAAAGTTTCATTTCTTTTTCTCCTAGATCCTATGAAACTTCAGTATAGTATTTCTCTCTTGTTGCTGTAAGAAAGGAGCACAAGTGTAAAAGGTCTCTAGTTTTCAGCCTCTGATAGCAACATAAAGGGCTTATATGGTCTCTCTTTTGAGAGTTTGGCTTATCTTGGAGGTAATCAAGTTTTCTATCAACAGGAATTAGAGTATCATTGGAGTTACTTCAAGATTTCTTTGCTTTTCTGCTGGTAGAATAAATTCTAAGCGCTTGAGTATAAAACGTTTGTCAATTTTTTTGGTGAATGAAATTGGATTTTTTTATTAGAACTTTATGCATCAAATGTTGTTTCAAGGAGCACATTCAAAATACCCTCAGGGGCGCCTGGGTGGCTCAGTCGTTAAGCGGCTGCCTTTGGCTCAGGGCGTGATCCCGGTGTTCAGTGTGGTGTTGGGGGATCGAGCCCCATGTCAGGCTCATCCTCTGGGAGCCTGCTTCTTCCTCTCCCACTCCCCCTGCTTGTGTTCCCTCTCTCGCCCGCTGTCTCTCTCTCTGTCAAATAAAAAAATAAAATCTTTAAAAAACAAACAAACAAACAAAAAACCAACATACCCTTTGAGAATCTTAGAATCAACTTAATTTGGGGCTGGCATTGTTGCCAGATACCACCAGAAAGAAGCAAATGATGATTTATCTATCTGTCATAGCTTTTTTGTAAGATTTTATTTTTAAGTCATCTCTACATCCGAAGTGGGGCTCAAACTCACACCCCCGAGACCAAGAATCACACGCTCCACCGACTCGGCCAGACACCCCTATCTGTCACAGCTTTGAAAAACATATATTTTAAGAAAAACAGCACTGAAAAATAATTTTTAGAAAAAGAAATGTCAGTGTTTGATGATCTATTCTCATCACCAACATTTAAAGTTAAAATGAAAGTATCTTATTCCAGTGGCGCCCTGCATGGCTTCTCTTGTTCTGAGTCATTTAAAGTGGCAAGATAAAGTAATTACAAGAAGTCCTAAGAAGTCTCAGCTTTGTTAGCAATTGGCTGTGGCTTCAAGTAAGTCACTTACACTCCCCAGATTTTTGTTTTTTCATCATTAACAGGAGAGGATAAGATTAGTGAACTCTAATAAGACCCCTTCCAGTTCACATATTTCAGATCTGTGTGATTCCGATTTTATGTGTGGTTACGGATTGTTTAGCCAATTTAAATTACAAGCAGAAAGATTCAGTGCCTTTCTGAAAATGTACAAACGAACCATTTACATAAAAAAGGAAACTGTGGACAGTGTGCTTGGATAGGCACCAAGCTTAGGAAAAAAATTTGAAAAACCCCGAACAATGTGGAGAAGGTAACTTCAGGCAGGGAAATGGATTCAGAGAAATCTTAACATGGATAACAGTCAAGTTGAACGATCTCACATTGGGGGTCCTCCATCTTCTGGGAAGTTCATTTACTGTCCACGAAGGCTCTTGGGTGGGTTTGAAATTTAAATAGACTAGAAAAGTCTGGATCAGCCACTGTGGGACATTTTCCAGGGCTCAGGTAGGGATGGCTAACACAATTAAAACAGTTAAGATGTCCAGGATAAATCAGGCAAAACTCCTTTTCTTTTCCAGAAGTGAAAATGAGTTAGTTTGCCTTTGCTTGAAGACACTACCACCAGCAGCGCTAGCCGCACCCCCACATGGGGCCTTAATTGCCGTGAAAATAATCATGACTGAGGGTCTGAAATGCAATGCTATATTTCATACATGATATTGTTTGAAACTACATTATTAAGTGTACATTTATGCTGGTGATCTTTGCAGGTAAATGAAGAATTCAGAGCCTGGACCGAAGTTTAAGCCAAGATGCAAAAAAAGAAAAAAAAGATCAAAGAGCCTGGAACAGAATCTTGGCAACAGTGAACCCAGGTAATAAAACTAGATCATACTGTGTCCCGTCACCGTGAGTTCTATGGCAGGAAATTATTTTGTTAGATCAAAGGAACACATGACCAGAAGCAGACTTTCTGGCGAATTAACATTTGCGTCTACAGATGGTGAATTAACATTTTCGTTTACATAACTCTACAGGTTTGATTTTCTAAGACAGTAAACCATGTTCATATGTGGAAGAGACTCAGCCATCAGTTTCTTAAACCGCTAACTGCGACACTAATGCTAGACTAGTTGGCCCCCTGAATGTTTTATGACAGAATATATTACGCAAGCAAAACTGCTTTGGGGAGGAAATTTTCATGACGATGTGAATAACTGGGTCCACAGTAATTTCTTTCAAAAAGAAAATCCTCAATTTAATGATTACCCAAAGCCCTCTGTAGACCTCTCAACCATCATCTAATAACCTATGAACTTGATCTATCCACTTTGACAAAAATGTCCATGTATACTTAACATCGCCATAAGTGTCTAAACTCCTCGACTGGCTGAGAACAGTCCTCAAGACAGCTTATGTTTGGAGGGAATATGCAGAAAGCAAAGACTGCCTCTTAACAGAGGAGATGCTCACTAGGTTTTTGTTCTTCAAATTTGTCTCTTTTTTACCATTCTACTAAAAACTTATGTCAAAAGTTGCCAGTGAACTCCGAACAACCCAATCTAGTGGGCTTTTCCCGGCTTCGTTCTATTTCACTATAATATTTTATAATTTTCCACTACATTTATTTTTCCTATCCTCCTTCTTCCCTTTTCACATCTCTCAGATGTCAGTTACTTTTTTTTGACCCCCAAGGCTTTGTCCTCAGCTCAGAACAAATGACAGGCATTCATGAGGAGGTAGCCTGCTGTAGTAGAAAGGGGGCCAAGGGGCGCCTGGGGGGCTCAGTCGGTTAAGCGTCCAGCTCTTGGTTTCAGCTCAGTTCGTGATCTCATGGGTGGTGAGATCGAGTCTCGCATGGGGCTCCATGCTTAGCGGGGAGTCTGCTTGAGATTCTTTCCCTCTGCTGCCCCCTCAAATAAGTACATAAATCATAAAAAAAAAAAAAGGGAATGAATTAGGTGTGTGAAGAACTGCATTCAAGTCCTAATCATGTTTTGCACTAACTGCGTAAACTTTGTTCAGTCATTTAAATCTCGGGAGTCTCAGTTTCTGCATCCACAGGAAGTGAGATGAAACTTACCCTAGGTTACAAGGTTATAATGAAGATCAAAAGGGATAATAGATGTAAAAACTCTGATAAGCATATTACTATGCAAATGGCTATTACTTACATATTTTGAAGACAGCTCGGTCATTGGCACTGTGAGACAGACTCTGTTTTTTGTTTTTGTTTTTTAAAGATTTTTATTTATTTATTTCTGAGAGCACACACAAGCACGCACAAGCAGGGGGAGCGCAGGCAGGGGGAGAAGCAGGCTCCCCGCCGAGCAAGAAGCCCGATGTGGGACTTGATCCCAGGACCCCAGGATCATGACCTGAGCTGAAGGCAAACACCTAACCAACCAAGCCAGCCAGGTATCCCGAGACAGACTCTGTTTAAAGCTAATTGGCTCCCAAGGGGAACAAACCATGACCTTACAGGAATCATCCCTGTTTTGACACCTTATATTAATTATCCATATTTGAACCAACTAGTCTAACAGGCCCAAGCTGTGGAGATTAATTCTTCTTTGTATTTGTTCATCATGAAATCTAATTTTGCATTATTTGGGAATACCGTTTTACAGGGCTTCTGATGAGGGGGCCAACTCTTCTAGCATTAGTGCTAGCAGAAGCAGTCACTATGTAGAGATTTTAACGCTGATCAAATATCCATAGAAGTCTTTTGCACATACTGTTAAGTCCTCGAATGGTGATAAATACCAAAAAGCATGATAAAATGCTTTTATCGCTTGAATGTATAAGAAAACACAAATGTCTACTGTTATGACTTATTTGCTACCTATTTTGTTGCCAGCATTTAAACATTGGATTCTTTATGTTACAGGAGCATGGACCCTCAGGCTGCCCTTAAATTTCAGAACCTCTTCCATCGCATTCACAGGCAGATGGAGGGCCATGCCCACCACCATCTCTACCCGCGCCATCTCTGCCCGGAGGAGTTGCTTCTCCTTCTCCAACTTCTTTACCTAGAATAAGTGGTTAACCATCACCACTATCACCTTTGTGGGAGGACCTCCTCCAAAATCACCACTTGCTGTGTCTTACGGAATAAAGCAGAAATAAACATATCACCCTGAATTCCGTGTATTTATTCTTGAAGCGCAGGACTTGATTCTCCACTGTAAGAATCAACTGAAAGGGAAAACCTTGACTGCAGAATGTTCTTGAGCATTAATTATTATGTAATGTTAGAGAAGAAGACTGCTGACTCTTGATTTCCCTCGTGAGTCCATCGTCTTATGTTTCTCTCTCAGACAGTATCTCAACTGGAAACTCCATAGCGTTAACTCCACGGAGATATAAAATTCATATAGAAAGGAAAGGAAAATCAATAAAGTGGTATAAGGATAAACGTATTCATTTCCTAAGGTTGCCATGATACATGCCTACAAGTTGGATGGCTTCTAAAAACAAAATCTTTTCTGTCAATTCTAAAGGCCAGAAGTCCCAAATCGAGGTGTTAGCAAGGGCCACACTCCCTCTGGAGGCTCTGGGAGACGGTCTCTTCCTTGCCTCTTCTAGTTTCTGGGGGCTGTTAGCATTCCTTGGCTGGTGGCTGCATTTCTCTCTGCTCCATGTTCACATGGCCATCTCCTCTGTGTCTGTCTGTAAACTCCTCCTCCCTCTTATGAAGATACATGGGATTGAATTTAGAGCCCATTCAGATAATCCAGGATAAGATACTATGCTTTTTAATTTTAATGTTAATTTCAGTATAGTTAACATATAGTGTTATATTCGTTTCAGGTGCACAGTGTAGTGATTCACCAATTCCGTATATTACAAGATGAGTGTACTCTTGATCCCTGTCACCTATTTCACCCATTGCCCCACCCACCTCCCCTGAATGGGAAGAAATCAGAGAGGGAGACAAACTATGAGAGACTCTAGACTCTAGGAAATAAACTGAGGGTTGCGGAAGGGAGGAGGGTGGGGGGATGGGGTAACAGGGTGATGGGTATTAAGGAGGGCACGTGCTGTGATGAGCACTGGGTGTGATATGCAGCTAATGAATTGTTGAACATTACGTCAGAAACTAATGATGGACTATATGCTGGCTAATTGGACATAATAAAAACAAACAACAAAAAAACATGAGTTTACCAAAATGTACTTTAAATATTTGGTCACAATGAACAATCTCCCCAGAACTGTATGAAATTTGCCATTTGCCTCAATACCCCAGAAATTGACCTGAAGACTGAGAACAAACTTCACAACTCAAGGTAAAGAGGCCAAATGGAAGAAGGTAGGAAGTGTGGGGACACGGTTTATGAGAGGAATGGATCATGGCCTGTGGTGGTGGAGAGAGCCGTGTTCACAGAGGATGAGCGATAGACTAACATACGGGGGAGCATGGGGAAAATGAACCCCCGTAGCAACTGGCTTGGAAAGCAAGTGGGGCCAAATTTTATGACTTCTAGCAACCAGTGGGGCTTAAAGCCTGGGTTTTTTTTTTTTTTTTTTTAAGATTTTTATTTGAGAGAGAACAAGCTAGAGAAAGAG
The DNA here is from genome assembly GCF_023065955.2 of Ursus arctos. NCBI lineage: Eukaryota > Metazoa > Chordata > Mammalia > Carnivora > Ursidae > Ursus > Ursus arctos. The sequence goes on along the minus strand of NC_079873.1, from coordinate 90,571,931 downwards.
AGAGCCTGAGTGGGGGGAGGGGCAGAGGGTGAGAGAGAAGCAGACTCCCTGCTGAGCAGGGAGCCTGATGTGGGGCTTAATCCCAGGACCTGGGATCATGACCTGAACCTAAGGCAGATGTTTAATCACCTGAGCCACTCAGGAGCCCCAAGCCTGGTTTTTTTTTTAAAGATTTTATTTATTTATTCGACAGAGATAGAGACAGCCAGCTAGAGAGGGAACACAAGCAGGGGGAGTGGGAGAGGAAGAAGCAGGCTCCTAGCGGAGGAGCCTGATGTGGGGCTCGATCCCACAACGCTGGGATCACGCCCTGAGCTGAAGGCAGACGCTTAACCGCTGTGCCACCCAGGCGCCCCCCAAGACTGGTTTTAAAGGTCAGCAAGCTTGGGTGGGAGAGAGTCCAGAGGGTACTGCACTACTTTGAGAGAGAAGGTAGGCAAACAACCTGTGGACATACAGCATGGAAATGGGGATCTTAAGAGTGCTAGAGCACCCACTGGAGAGGTTATTTGCTCATTTTGCAGCATATCCCAGAGAGGCAGCATTCACAGACCGCTCTGGGAACAAAGGAACTTACCAGCACCATTTCCCTCCCCAACTCCCCAGCATAAGCACAGGGCCACCTGTGGGAACCAGCACAGAGTCCACACTCACTACCTAACTTGCTTACACCAAGCCCCCCGCCCCCGCCCCCCGCACTCTGGTGGAACTGCCCTTCCCAGTCTCTCTTGCTTTAGTCCCAGTGCTGCATGCCCCTCACCCAGAAGACCAGACCAAACCCCTGCTCACAGTACATCTCCCAACCTGGGAGTTTTGCTAAACCTCGGTTCTAGTGGCAGTGGAGACAGGTCTCATTTCACAAACAGACCACAGCACACCTAGTTAAGATGTACCACATTCAGGCCAGGGACCAAACACCACCCACAATAGGCAAAGAGAGCCTCTGCTGACAACTGCCCTGAAGGATAAAGAGGAGAGCCAGAACAAAAGAGGAGAGCACACACAGCACACATTGGAGACAATCCCAGGAGCACCAGGCTCTGGGGAATAGCAGACACTACATGGCAGGGCACTAGAGGAATTCTTCATAAGACCATTACTCTAGGAGATGTAGTTAAATTTTCTAACACACAGAAACAGGTACAGAGACTTAAACAAAATTAGAAGACAGAAATTTATCCCAAACAAAGGAACAAGATAAGGCCACAGCCAGAGATATAAGTGAAAAAGATAGAAGTAACATGCTTGATGGGATATTTAAAGCAATGATCATAAGGATACTCACTGGACTTGAGAAAAGAGTAGAAGACATGAGCGAAACCCTTAACACAGAGATAAGGAATAACAGGAGATACAGGGCTCAATAAATGAAATGAGAAACACACTTAATGGAATGAACAACAGGCTAGAAGAAGCAGAGCAATGTATTAATGACCTAGAAGACAGAGTAATGGAAAGTCATCGACCTGAACAAAAGAGAGAAAAAAGAGGCGCCTGGGTGGCTCAGATGGTTAAGAGTCTGCCTTCAGCTCAGTTTATGGTCCCAGGGTCCTGGGATTGAGCCCCGTGTCAGGCTCCCTGCTCAGAGAAGAGTCTGCTTTTCCCTCTCCCTCTGCCTTTCCTCCAGCTTGTGCTCTCTCTCTCTCTCTCTCAAATAAATAAATAAAATCTTTTTAAAAAAGAGAGAAAAAAAAGAATTATAAAAGATTTGAAAGCAGAAAGACAAAAGAAGACAGTAACTTATAAGGGAAAACCCATAAGGCTAGCAGGAGATTTTTTATTTTTTAGCAGAAACTTCCCCAGCAAGAAGACAGTGACATTATAAATATTCGAAGTGCTGAATGGGAAACATCTGCAGCCAAGAATCCTCTATCCAGCAAGGCTATCATCACTCAGAATAAAAGTAGAGATGAACAGTTTCCCAGACAACCAAAAACTAAAGGAGTTCATGACCACTAATGCAGCCCTGCAAGAAATAGTAGAAGGGACTTTCTGAGTGGAAAGGAGAGAACAAAAGAGACAGTATGAAGGTAGGAAACACAAAAGCAGTAAAAGTGAATATTTCTGTAAAAAGTCAAAGCACTCACAAAATAAAAGGATGTAAAATATGACAACATATACCTAAAACATGGGGAGGAGATGAGTAAAGAATGGGTTCAAACTTAAACCACCATCAACTTACACAGACTGCTGTATGCAGAAACGTTCACATACAGACCTAATGGCAACCATGTGTCAAAAACCTGTAACAAATTTGGGGGCGCCTGGGTGGCACAGCGGTTAAGCGTCTGCCTTCGGCTCAGGGCGTGATCCTGGCGTTATGGGATCGAGCCCCACGTCAGGCTCCTCCGCTGGGAGCCTGCTTCTTCCTCTCCCACTCCCCCTGCTGTGCTCCCTCTCTCGCTGGCTGTCTCTCTCTGTCACATAAATAAATAAATTCTTAAAAAAAAAAAAAAAACCGTAACAAATTTGAAAAGAATAAGGAGAAGGAAATCCAAATATATCAGTGAAGAGAACCAGCAAACCATGAGAGAAAACCAGAAAGGATCAGAGAAAATCTTCAAAATGAATAATAACATGACAATAAATACATATCCATCAATAATTACTTTGAATGTAAGTGGACTAAATGCTTCAAACAAAAGACACAGGGTGACAGAATGGATAAAAAAACAAGACCCATCTATATGCTGCCTAGAGGAGACTCATTTTAGACCTAAAGTCACCTGCAGATTGAAAGTGAGGGGATGGAGAATCATCTATCATGCGAATGGATGTCAAAAGAAAGCCAGAGTAGCAATACTTATACCGGAAACACTAGACTTTAAAACAAAGACTGTTACAAGAGACAAACAAGGACACAATATAATATTAAAGGGAACAATCCAATAAGAAGACATAACAATTGTAAATATTTCTGCACCCAAAATGGGAGCAGCCAAATACATAAAACAGTAATAACGAACATAAATGAACTAATCAGTAATAAAACAATAGCAGTAGAGGACTTTAGCGCCCCGCTTACATAAATGGACAGATCATCCAAACAAAAAATCAACAAGGAAACATTCAAATGGCTTTGAATGACACACTGAACCAGATGGATTTACCCGATATATTCAGAACATTCCATCCTGAAACAGCAGAATACACATTCTTCTCACGGACACATGGAACATTCTCTAGACTAGATCACATGTTAGGCCACAAAAGAAGTCTCAACAAATTAAAAAAGGTCAAAGTCATACCATCCATCTTTTCTGACCACAACGCTATGAAACTAGAAATCAACCACAAGACAAAACCTGAAAAGACCAGAAATACATGGTTGATAAAGAACATCGTACTAAACAACGAACGGGTCAACCAGGAAATAAAAGAAGACATAAAAATCTACATGGAAAAAAATGAAAATGAAAACACGACAGTCCAAAACCTTTAAGATGCAGCAAAAGGAGTTCTATGAGGGAAGTATGTAACAATACAGGCCTACCTCAAAAAGCAAGAAAAATCTCAAATAAACAACCTAAGCTAACATCCAAAGGTGTTAGGAAGAGAACAACAAACAAAACCTAAAACCAGCACAAGAATAGAAATAATAAAGACTGGAGCAGAAATGAATAATATAGAAATTTAAAAAACCCCAATAGAACAGATCAATGAAACCAGGAGCTTGTTCTTTGCAAAAAAATCAGTAAGATTGATAAGCCTCTGGCCAGACTTATCAAGAAAAAAAGAGAAAGGCCTCAAATAAATAAAATCACAAACAAGAGAGGAGAAATAAGAACCAACACTACAGAGATACAAACAATGATAAGAGAATATAATGAAAAATTGTATGCCAACAAATAGGACAACCTGGGTGAAATGGATACATCTCTAGAAACGTATAAACTGGGGCGCCTGGGTGGCACAGCGGTTAAGCGTCTGCCTTCGGCTCAGGGTGTGATCCCCGCGTTATGGGATCGAGCCCCCCATCAGGATCCTCCGCTATGAGCCTGCTTCTTCCTCTCCCACTCCCCCTGCTTGTGTTCCCTCTCTCGCTGGCTGTCTCTATCTCTGTCAAATAAATAAATAAAATCTTAAAAAAAAAAAAAAAGAAACGTATAAACTACCAAAACTGAAACAGGAAGAAATAGAAAATTTGAACAGACCGATAACTAGAAAATAAATTGAATCAGTAATCAAAAAATTCCCAACAAACAAAAGCCTAGGGCCAGATGGCTTCCCAGGTGAATTCTCCCAAGAACAGATATTACTATTCTTCTCAAGTTATTCAGAGAAATAGAAGGGAAACTTCCAAATTCATTCTATGAGGACAGCGTTACCCTGATACCAAAACCAGATAAAGACACCACTAAAAAAGAGAACTACAGGCCAATATCCCTGATGAATATAGATACAAAACTCAACAAAATACTAGCAAACCAAATCCAACAATACATTAAAAAAATCATTCACCACAATCAAGTGAGATTCATTCCTATGTTGCAAGAGTATTTCAGTATTTGCAAATCAGTGTGGTACATCCCATCGACAAGAGAAAGGATAACAACGATCATTTCAATAGATGCAGAAAGAGCATTTAACAAAGTACAATATCCATTCATGATAAAAACCCTTAACAAAATAGGTTTAGCAGGAACATACCACAACATAATAAAGGCCATATATGAAAAACCCACAGATAACATCATCTTTAACGGGGAAAAAATGATACCTTTTCCCTTAAGGTCAGGAAAAAGACAAGGATGTCCTCTCTCCCCATTTTTATTCAAGATCGTGCTGGAAGTCCTAGCCACAGCAATCAGACAACAAAAAGAAATAAAAGGCATCCAAATTGGCAAGGAAGAAGCAAACCCTTCATGATACGCTATATAGAAAACCCGAAAGACACCACCAAATAAGTGTTAAAACTGAGATATGAATTCATATCATGAAAGTCGCAGAACGCAAAATGAGTGTACAGTAATCTCTTGTATTCTTATACACCAATAATGAAGCAGCAGAAAGATAATTTAGAAAATAATCCCATTTACAACTGCACCAAAAACACTAAGATACCTAGGAATAAACCTAAGCAAAGAGGTGAAAGATCTGTGCTCTGAAAACTACAAAACACTGATGAAAGAAACTGAAGATGACACAAAGAAATGGAAAGACATTCCATGCTCATGGATTGGAAGAACAAACACTGTGGAAATGTCTATACCACCCGAAGCAATCTATACATCTAATGCCATCTCTATCAAAACACCAACAGTATTTTTCGTAGAACCCAAACAATCTTCAAGTGTGTATGTGAAGAGGGAGCAGAAGGCTGGCTGCAGCCGGAGCAGAAGCTGACACCCTGCAGCCCCCCACCCCGCCCGCCACTCCTGGGTGGGACATGTGTGACATTCTTCCAGGAAGCCATCTCAATGCTAATGTCTTGCTAGAGGGAAAAACAACCTTAACTTGACAAAGGCAAGGCCTCCGGTATCCTGTGAGTCTTCTTTAACATCTGAAAGTACTTTCTCAACCTCCCTGCTTCCTTACCTCCCCCAACCCCATGGTATATAATCAGCCGCCCCTCACAACCCGGGCAGCAGCTCTTTCTGCCCACGGGCCTGTCCCCGTGCTTTCATAAACCACCATTTTTGCACCAAAGACGCCTCAAGAATTCTTTCTTGGTCGTTGGCTCCGGACTCCACCCCCACTGAACCTCACCTATATTCCAAAACCACATCACCCATCGCTCTCCAAACTCAGGTTTCCAGTCTTCTTCTATTGTCTTGACTTAAAGTCATTAAAAACGAAAACTACCCTTTTTCCTAAAGCCCTGAAAACTGATGCCAGACAGCTTGAGGTAAATTTCAGACAAATTGTTACAAAACTCATGTACAGGGACGCCTGGGTGGCTCAGTCGGTGAAGCATCTGCCTTCAGCTCAGGTCATGATCCCAGGGTCCTGGGATAGAGTCCCGAGTTGGGCTCCCTGCTCAGCAGGACCCTGCTTCTCCCTCTGCCCCTCACCCCACTCATTCTCTCTCTCTCTCTCAAATAAAAGCTTAAAAACAAAAAACAAACACACTCATCTATAGATGGTCTTTGTGCCTGTTGCTCTATGGGCTATTCAGAAGGATCACCAGAGAGACATGTGAATTACAAACTTTCAGAAAAACCCATCTGATTCCTGCTGTCTGTTCCCACCCCATCTGAGGCGGTCTCAGGCCTGACATCTAAAAATCTTCTCACCGGTGGGACTCGAGACTCAGACACGGGGTTTGTAGTTTGGTCCAAACAGTAACCTATATTTTTCTTTTGTTTCCATAAAGGTGCCTCTTGTTAATTACCTGATTGCTGGCTCAACAAAACAGATGGCCGACAACACCTGCTACACAATTAAGGCCTTAAATGACTCTCAAAACAGCATCACCTTGTTTAACACTGAAATAATTCAAATGCATAAAGCAGTTTTACAAAATAGAATGGCATTTGAGGTCTTGACAGCAGCACAAGGAAGGAACATGTGCCATTACTAAAACAGAACGTTGGGGCTCCTGGGTGGCTCAGTGGGTGAAGCGTCTGCCTTTGGCTCAGGTCATGATCTCAGGGTCCTGGGATCGAGCCCCGCATGGGGCTCTCTGCTCAGCGGGAAGCCTGCTTCTCCTTCTCCCTCTGCCCCCAACTCATGCTTGCTCTCTCTCTCAAACAAAATCTTTCAAAAAATAAAAATAAAAAACCAAACCAGAATATTGTATCTACATTCCAGATGATGATGAAAATGTAACAGGATTGCTAAAAGATATAAATGCTCAAATTGGTGCTTTAAACCACCCCTCCCTCTCTTTTATTGATTGAACTCCCGGACTGGAAGAGGATTTTGGTCACCTGTCAAGGATCTTTTTATTGGGCTTCTTTTTCTCATAATAACATTAATCTTATTTTGTTGTCTCCGACATCTCTCTGCCTGCTGCTGAGACTCCTTCACCGCCATAACTTCAAGCCAACAGCTGATCATTTCTACTCAAGGAAACTCACATGCAGTGTCTGCCTGGGATTTGACTGCCTCTGCCTTTTGTAACTCCTACATCCCCAACTGACCAATGTTGACCCACATGTAGGGACATCTCTACACCCCTGTTCAGCAGGAAGAAGTTAGAGAAAATAAGACCTCCCACCCTCGGCAACCTTAAAGATTTAAGGGTCAAAATTGTTCAGGGGGGGAATGATGAGAACAAAAGCAAGAGAAATGTAGCTTAAATTAAATCTTACAACTTGCAGCCCACCGATAAATACCTGAGACATGGAGAGAGGGACAGTCTTTAAGGAACTCATGGCTGCCTTAATGTTGATTTTTTTTAAATTTTTAAAAAGATTCTGTTTATTTGAGAGAGGGAGAAAGCGCGAGCACACATAGGGGGAGGAGCAGAGGGAGGAGGGACAAGTAGACTTTATGCTGAACACAGATCTTGATGCGGGGTTGGATCCCACAACCCTGAGATCATGATCTGAGCCAAAATCAGGAGTGGGAGGATTAACCAACTGAGCCACCCAGGCACCCCATGTTGATGTTTTATTAGAGACTAAAAACAACCGTATCTTGACAATAGCCAGACCTCCAAGGTCCTGTAAATCTCAATTTCGGCATAGAGAAATTCCTTAGAAACTGATGGTATCTCTATTCCCCTCCCTCCACAAACTCGAAAGTATATAATCAGTCACTCTTCACAGTCACAGTGCAGCTCTTTCTGCCCACGGGTCCTGTTCCCGTGCTACAATAAAAGTACCTTTTTGTACCATAAAACGTCTCAAGAATTTTTCTTGACAATTGTGCTTGGTGACCCTGCATCCCGTGGACCGATTTTGATTTTCATATTCAATCCTCAGTGCATCCAGCTCACTCCCCTGGTCCCTTCATCCCCTTTAATTCCACAATTCCGTCAGGCCTTCTGGGACACAGATCCTGGCCCCTCCGGATTGGCTGCACCCTTGTGGACGCTGGAGAGGCTCTTCCGGCAGACTGTGCCTGAAATCTGCATGCCCACCTGTCGCGCTTTCTAAATGCTGCTGCCTGAATGTACCCCATTGTGATTTCAGGACAAATACCCACACACAGAGTCATACATGGTTGTGGTCCAAGGAACCTCAGCTTCAAGGTCAAATCAAAATTCTTCCCAGATGGGGGTGCCTGCGTGGTTCAGTTGGTTAAGCGACTGCCTTTAGCTCAGGTCATGATCCTGGAGTCCCAGGTCAGCAGGGAGTCTGCTTCTCCCTCTGACCCTCTCCCCTCTCATGCTTTCTCTCTCATTCTCTCTCTCCCTCTCAAATGAATAAATAAAATCTTCAAAAGGAAAAAGATGTAGCCTTAATTATTTAAAAAAAATTTTTTTTCCCCAGATGAAGACTTTTGTTTTGCCACCAAAGGCAGACTATTTCCAAAAGTTTAAAGTGTTCCTTGCATCTTGAAATAGAGGAGGCTTTGTTGTTATTTCATCCAAGCACCAGGAGCCTGGTGAACTTGGTGCGCTCTGAAAGGCTTCGGTTCAATTTTAGACAAGGAAGTAGCACCATGCAATTCGGCCACTAGATGGTAGGAGTGTTCAAGTTTAGAATAAGGAGAAACTGGCTCAGAACACTCCCACGTGGTTACGCTGGCGAGCCGCAGGCAAAGCAAGAGGAATTTACCAAGTTTCGGTGAAAGGAATTCTTCCGGTCTGGGTCTTCCCAAGTCTACCCTTATCTTGATAATGACGTTAGCAAGTGTAATTCTGATCTAGATGGTTTCCACACTTATAACGCTATCCTCTTTACGTCCTGTCTCCACATTTATGAATCTCTCTAAGGAAAACCACTTTAATCAGCAAAGGAAATCGGAGATGTTTTTTATGGAAAATAGGGCAAAAGACAGAGGCTCCACTTTTGTGGAAAAATGCCTTTCAAAGGAAGTCTCTAGGAATCCTTAAGCAAATTTCCTGAGCTCATGGGATTTCAAACATGGAGAACTGATCCAAATTTCATTCACAGCAATTACCCACGAAGTTTTTTTTTTTAATAGAGAACCTAGTCTCATTCATTCATTCATTCAAGTAATCTCTACACCCAATGTGGGGCTTGAACTCATAACCCCAAGATCAAGAGTCACATGCTCTTCTGACTGAGCCAGCCAGGTGTCCCCCAGGTCGACCCCGAGTGCATTTTCTCACTGCTTTCCTTACAAACTACCTGGAGATGGAGGCAGTTGTTTCTGGTGTCTGGGAGCACCAGGACCACCGAGCCTGCAGGGAAACAGGAGATTTTCTTCCTTATTGAGGGAACCATGAACTGCCTCCATAAAAGGGTATTACAAAGGACTTAATTTAGGATTTGAATTTGTATGAAATGGTTTTATAGAGATTTTAAGGATTAGTGCTTCGCTTTTGATTGGATGCTGTGATACAATAAATAAATACTTGGTCTTTGTCTTTGGTTGCTGGCATGCTGTTCCTATAACCCTTGGAATCTCCCCGGTTGATGAGTGTCTTTTAAATGCTAATGAGATGACTGGGCCTCTGGAGTCTGGCTGGTTCCAGAAAGAGGAAGGCATGATTAGAGGGCTGAAACTGACCTCCAAGGAGGGCAAAGGGACTGGAAGGTGCATTCGGTCCCTCTCAGGAGTGTGAGCTGGCATCATCCGATCTGTTGAGGGTCTGGATAGAACAATAAAGCAGAAGAAAGCAAATTCTCTCTCTCTCTCTTGAAGTAGGGACATCCATCAAATCCTGCTCTCGGATATCAGAGCTTTTGGTTCATGGACCTTCCAACTCTGAGGAGATAGAATATCCTAAAACTCCTAGAGGGGAAAGGTAATTCAGACAGAGGACTAGTAGCCGGCGAAAACTCAGGTAAAGGAGGACAGAATGGAGCAGTAAGAGTCATGTCAGCCTTACCGTCCTTTGTTTCGGGTACCTCTTGTATTTTTCCTCCTTTTTTTTTTTTTTTTTTTGGTATCTTTCCTTTTCCATTAGCCTCTTGCAACAAATCTTCCAAAGGAGCTACTTGGAATTTTGAGGTCTTCTAGAGGCTTTTGCATGCCAATTAACATAGGTATCCCATTCTCCTTGTTTGATTTGGGAACCCTTACTTTCAATTGCCCTTCTTAGATGAACAATCTTGTTTCATTGGAACATTCCCCCATGATGGTCATTTGTAATTCTTGGTTGTGTTAGTGGGATTTTGCCGTTTTTGTAAATATCTCTAGCCTCCAGGCACTGTTCTTCAATATAAAATAAGCAGGTATGTCAGAAGGTGGAGCACTTAATTCTTTGAAATTTCAGGATTCCCATTTCTTTAGCTAAGCCTTGGGTCTCTCAGAGCCAAATTAATATCTTAGAAGGATGTGCCACTGGGTTGGGAATTTTGCAGTGTTTTGCGTTGTACCCGGTTGCATGGAACTTTTCTTGAACTAGTATCAATCTAACTCATTCCATGACCAATTTATCTTAGCATGGGAGTCTTAGAGGTTAGGTGGCAAGCATTCTAACAGCTTTTTTTTTTTTAAGGATTTTATTTATTACTTATTTGAGAGAATGAGAGAGAGAGCAAGTGAGCGTGCACAAGCAGGGAGAGGGGCAGAGGGAGAAGCAGACCCCTTGCTGTGCAGGGAGAGCCCGATGTGGGGGATGTGGGGCTCCATCCCAAGACCCTGGGATCATGACCTGGGCTGAAGGCAGATGCTTAACCAGCTGAGCCACCCAAGTGCCCCCCACTCCAACAGCTTTTAAGTGCTTTACCAGTGCCCATCAATTGTGAGGTTTTGGCTTCTGAGATTCCTATTAGCAACAGATCGAGTATTCGTTTCCTGGAAAGATTTCCTTACAGTGGCAGATGTCCTATGGCTGTTACTAGTCTAACTTGTGTCGGCTTCGATTTTGATGTGCCTTTGGTCAAAACCACTGGAATTTTTTTCTTTTTTAAAGATTTTATTTATTTTGAGAGTGAGAGTGAGAATGAGAGAGAGAGTGAGAGAGTGCACGAGTGGAGGGAGGAGCAGAGGAGAGGGAGAAGCAGACTCCCCGGTGAGCAGGGAGCCTGACATGCGGCTTGATCCCAGGACTTTGGGATCATGACCAGAGTCAAAAGCAGATGCTTAACCTGACTGAGCCACCCAGGGGCCCCCAAACAGTCTGAGTCCCCTAGCGGTTTACGAAGTGGAGTTACCTCAAGGCTTTGTGAATCCCCTAACGGCTGCCATCTTGCCCTTAGATTGAGGGAGACCCATTATCTTCCCTTGTTGAAATAATCCTAATTCAAGCAGACTTACTGTTTCTGGCTCTTGTGCACAATTCCTGAGACTGGTAAGGACCATCCAAAGCTTCATACTTTGTAAGAAGAGCTCAGCCACACACCCAAATGTTGGGGCCCCCTAAGTCCCACCTGGAAAAAGTCTGGAGTCTCGCCTCCACCAACTTCTCATACCCCATGACAAATGTGGAGTTTCCCACATCCCAGTCTTCCGCCCAGAGGGACAGGACAAACTCAGGAGCTCCGAACGCACATAAGCCGAGACGCAGAGCCACTCACCAGAGACCCGGAGAGCTGCGGAGGAATCAGCGTCTTCACCAACACCTGGCAGCCCGCCCCAGAATCTTCCGCCGCTGTCCTCAGCTTCCCCTCATTGCCCAAACCGTCAAACGACAGAACTAGAACAATTTAGCAACGAGTCTGACGTCCTTTATCCGAGGGAAAACGATGCACGGTTTGCGGGCAGCCGGGGCCTCACGGGCGGGGGACACTCTCCCTGAGGATTTGGGGCAAGAGTCCACCACCCCCGGAGCGGTAGAGGCGGCCGCTGGCACGCAGGCCATGATGGGGAAGGACGGGGTGGGGGTTCCTTGTAAAGGCCGGCGAGGCCTGTGTTCGGCCCTTCGGCCAAGTCGCTACAGCGGAGTTGGAGGATTGGGGCAGGAGTAGGGTCGGTTTCCTTGACAGGTGTTTCTCCTAAGTGCAGGCTGACTTACGTTTAAATTCGTGATGTGGGCCAGCCCACTGGGGCGGCCCCCGTTTTGTGGGTCCTGGCGTAAGAATGAACCTTATCAATAGGTACAGCAAGAGGGGCACCAATCGCCCCTTGACTGGGTAAGAGCTAGTCAAGGACTATGTATGTGATTGTCCGGAACAATCCTAACTAGTGAGTTTAGACTGGTTTGTCTTTCAGAGTTGAAGTTGTGTTACTTGGGATTTTTGTTAGGGTCAAGGCACGTTTGGGGCCATGCTTGCGGGAGATACTGTCCCTCAAGGGGGAATTGCCCCTTAACAGTGTGTAAAAAACAGAGTCAGTTAGGCCTTCTGGGAGGTTTTTTTTTCTCTTCTTTTTAATAAGCTTGTGGGGCGTCTGGGTGGCACAGTCAGTTAAGCGTCTGACTCTTGGTTTTGGCTCAGGTCATGATCTCAGGGTCTTGGGATCGAGCCCCAAGCCAGGCTCCAAGCACTCAGCGTGGGGTCTGCTTGAGAGTCTCTCTCCCTCCCCCACCTGCTCACACTGTCTCTGTAATATAAATATATAAATCTTAAAAAATAAGCTCATGTGTTTGGAAGTTTCTGGTAGTATTTTTTCCAGAGAAACATGATCCACTGGCGGGATGATACTTTTCAATATATAAAAGTAAACAGTTGGGGCACCTGGGTGGTGCGGATGGTGAAGCATCTGCCTTCGGCTCAGGTCATGATCCCAGGTTCCGGGGTGGAGCCCCATGTCGGGCTCCCAGCTCAGCAGGGAGTCGGCTTCTGCCTCTCTCTCTGCTTGTGCTCTCTCTGTCTCTCTCTCTGACAAATAAATCAATCAAATTGGGGCACCTGGGTGGCTCAGTCAGTGAAGCGTCTGCCTTTGGCTCAGGTCATGATCCCAGGGTTCTGGGATCAAGCCCCTCGGCTCCCTGCTTGGCAGGGAGGCTGCTTCTCTCTCTCCTCCCTGCTGTGCTCGTTCTCACTATCCCTGTCTCTCTCTCTCAAATAAATAAAATCTTTAAAAAAAGTACACAATTATCTCAAAGTGTGCAAAGTATCTAATATCACAATTATCCCGAATATATAAGATAAATTAGCGTATGGCCGACCAGTGGAAGCCTCTTCATATAAAATGTAGTGCCCTAGTTGGGGGTAAACTGTATTGGGAATATGAGTATTATTTATCACAACAGGAGTAAGCCAGTTTGGTTTCCCTAGTGGTAAATTTCTCCAGTGAAGGTAAAAATTCAGCAAAGCAGGGAATGCTGTATTTTCTGATGATAATAAGCTGACTCTCGTGGTCAGGGGAGCCTCCATAGTTTTGTCTACTCCTGATTGCCTTGGTTTTGCTGATTGTATTATAACAGCCTTAGCAGAAGCATTCTGATGGTGTGAAGTCAAGGTCTACTTTTATAAGGCTGAAGGTGAGGATTAATGATAATGAGAGAAGTTTATTAAGTACCAGAAGGAGCCTATAAAAGGGAATCTGCCTTCTGAGATGTTTAAAGGGATTGATACGAAATTACTGTGAGCAGCACCTGGTGGAGGATGTTAGAGGATGTTAGATCTAGCCATTAGTTAAATTCAGAGCAGTTGCTGTGGCCTGGAAAACAAATGTATAGAATTTTGTTTTCCCTCAAGTTCCAGAAGACCAATGGGGGAGCCTGGGTGGCTCAGGCAGTTAAGTGACCGACTCTGGGTCCTGGGCTCTGTGCTCAGCATGGAGTCTGCTGGAGATAGTCTCCTTCTCCCTCTGCCCCTCCTCCGCTCGCGCGAACTCTCTCTCTAATATAAATGAATAAAATCTTAAAAAAAAAAAAAAAGAAGACCATAGGGGTTCGAAAATAATAAGATGAAGATAAGGGAGATCATCTTAGTGTTTTAGAGGATATAAAAATATAATAATATTAGCAGAAGGGCAAAAGGACAGAAAAAGAGTGTTGAAAAATCAGAACATTAATCTCATTCGGTCATCTTGGGTGGAACCCATTCACTTCTGAAGTCGGGAGCTTGTTTTGTTGTCTTGGGCAGTAGTCGTCCACTTCTGCTGCCAGCAGCTTCTAGAGAATTCCTAAGGACCTTCAAGTGTAAGGTCTTCTGATGGAATGGATTCCAGTGGTGTGGGAGGAAGTGATGTATATCTGTTAAGTTAGAAGTTTTATATACTTACAAAAACCCAAGTATCAATATCTTGGAGTTCTACTGATACGCCAGTTGTTGACAATACCAAGTAACAAGATATTTTTTTAATCGAGGCTCAAGGAAAGTTTTATTTCTGTTGCCTGTTTCAGAAGGCCAAATCTCCAGGTAGCAGATCATGCAGAGAATATCTAGGTGTATCTTTTGACAATGTACCTTGTATCTGGTGGCCATAAAGCTGGAGATATTTTGTGAGTCTCTAGGAATATTCAGTCACATTAGCCTGGAATAGAGTAGAATCTGGGATTGGAAGTAAGATTCCCGAATGCATGAGGCAGCCTTTTATTAACATATAAGGAGATAACTCGGATCCCTGAGAGGTCTGATCTTACTGCTGTCAAGGCCTAATGGCAGTACTCTGGGTCTGGGAAGTTCAAGGGTTTTGAGAGCTTTGCTAATTATAAGTTTAGAACTCTAGTAATTTTCTTTATTCTTTTTTAATTAGAATATGATAAGCACAGAGGAATTTCTGAGTAAAATGTGCTGCTTTAAAGGATTTTAAAATGGCAATACCAGCAAAATGTGTGTCCCTGTCACCAGAGTGTTGTGGCCAAATCATCTCTGCTATTGAGAGAGACATCATGAAGCATTTTTGCTAAAATCCATTTTTATCATAGTTATCCTCTTAGATAATGGCAAAGCATCTCAAGGTCTTTTCATTCATCATTTATTTTACAGGGGTTCCTGGAGAGGTCAGGAAATCTTTTTGTTTCTAAGCCATGTTGACATCATGGACTAACCTGAAATCATATTTACTATCCAAGTAAAATATCCTCTTTTTTTTAAAAAAAGATTTTATTTATTTGAGAGAGAGAACAAGGGGAGGGGAGAGGCAGAGGGAGAGGAGACTCCCTGCTGAGCAGGGAGCCCACCACTAAATAAAATCTAAAAAAAAAAAGAACTATTAGACTCTATTGATGCATAGTTGCATCGGAAGTTAAACTCTTCTGTCAAGTTTATCATCATCACTAGGACATTTGACAGACAAAAGCTCTTATAATCGTTTTGACTTCATTAAGAGTTAGAAAAATGTATTCTTATTGCCCTTTCTTGTATAGGACTGAGGAGCAATCTTTTTGTATTCTCTCATGGCCATTTCCGGAAAACCCAAAGATAGTTTAAGCACAAAAGACATCCTAATAATTTTATTTTGTATTGTGAATTTGGAGCCTGGGTTTGAGAAATGCGAGATCAACAATCGCTGTTGGAGGGGCGCCTGGGTAGCGCAGTCGTTAAAGCGTCTGCCTTCGGCTCAGGGCGTGATCCTGGCGTGTTGGGATCGAGCCCCACATCAGGCTCCTCCGCTGGGAGCCTGCTTCTTCCTCTCCTACTCCCCCTCCCCAGCTGTGTTCCCTTTCTCACTGGCTGTCTCTCTGTCACATAAATAAATAAGATCTTTAAAAAAAGAATCGCTGTTGGAGACAAGGTTTAAATCTTAAGTATCTAAAGACGAGACATATTTACAGTCGACATCGCAAAACCATACTAGATTATAGCGAGTTGAAAGCAGTGAGCTGCCAAGACAAAGCAGCGGCGCAGTGTCTCGTATTCGCCGGGAGGGGGAGATGTTTGTTCATTTCCGGGATTCGGACCGCGTTCATGTGTTGCCCCCTTCCTCCCCAACACAGAGGATGTTGGCCGTCTGCAAACTGGTTTATGCTCACGGAGAAAAGGCTTCGAACTGGTTTATGCTCACCTTCGAACTGGTTTATGCTCACCGAGAAGAGGCTTCGCTTCTTGAGTGAGTGGCAGGCCAGCTCCCGGATGTGAGAGGCTAGTTCCATTTTTTCATCGGTGATGTTGGACTATGAGAAGACTGTTTTACACATATTTTAAGTCTAACCTGCCAAGCCTTACGAGGAGCCCTTTCCTTGAAATCTAATGAACGCAGCACAGTTTTTGAAATAGGGTTTTGAAACCAGGAAACAAGTATGGGTCAAATCGGGACCTCAAAAAGGAACAGGCAGGATTTTTTTTTTTTTTAGAAACCTACCTGGCCCTTTTATCTCCAGTTCAACTTGTCAGAAACAAATCACCAGCTAAAGTACCACTTCGTATTGGGGATTTTACTCACCACCACCACCCCTAACCCCTACACATTCTGTCTACCACTGTCAAAATGTATACTTTCTGACTTTGTGCCCCTACCTGATACAAACTTCCATTGTTACATTTTACTTTATGATAATTGTTTGTGTCCCAGATACACAACTGTAGTGCTCAAGAACAAGAATGTGTTTCATTCACATTATTCAGGCCTTAGAGCAGGTCTCTATATTGTTGAATTGAGTAATTACTGATGAAAAATAGTTTAAGAGTAGACTCAACAGAAAAATACAACTTTGAAAACTTCTCCATCCTCGGGAATTGTGTTGAATAAAAAGTGGCGAAAGAGGAAGACTAAAGGCCTAGGTTCTTCACTGAGGGACATTTCATAAAGTGAACAAACTCTGAAAAATTTGGGGTGGCTGGGTGGCTCAGTCGGTTAAGCATCTGACTCTTGGTTTGGCTCAGGTCATGATCTCAGGGCTGTGAGATCGAGTCCCACACCAGACTCTGCGGTCAGCTGGAAGTCTGCTTGAGATTCTCTCTCTCCCCTTGCCCTCTGCTCCCACCCCCCTGCTCTTGTGCGCAGGGCGCAGGCAGGCTCTCTTTCTCTCTCTCAGAATAAATAAATCTTTTAAAAAATCTGAAAAATTCCTCCTGAGTCACTGTAGTTCCTACACCTGGTGTTGAATGGTTTTATACAAAAAATCTTTCACAAATACTACGTTTTCCAGTAAGTGGTTGTCATCTCTATCTTGTTGGTCCTTTAAATATACCTTCCCATATAGTATTCCTAGGAAGGTATGTACAGAGATATAAAGAAGAGACAACCACTTGCTATTAAATAAGCAATGATTGTTTTTGTCTTTTTTAAAAAATCGACTTTATTGTGTTACGAACATTTAACATGAGAGCTACTCTCAATAAATTTTTAGGTTGGAAAGAAACTTTTCCTATTTGCAAATTACATACATGATTGTAGAAAATCCCAAAGAATTTACAAAAAACCACGCTCCAAATAAAAGGAAATACTTAGATATAAACTTTTAAAAAATGTATGGAGTTTGTATCCTGAAACTTTTAAAATGCTGATTAAAGAAATCAAAGACCTAACTAAATGGAGAGATATACCATGCTCATGGATTGGAAGAGTTAACCGAGTAAAGATGTCAAATTTCTCCCCAAATTGATCTATCGATCTCACACAGTTCCTACTAAAGTGTCAGCAAAAAATGTTCTGGAGACATAGAAAAGCTTATTCTAAAATGTATATGGAAGAGCAAAGGATCTAGGATATCTTAAACAATTTCAAAAAAGAAAAATAAACTGGGAAGAATCACTGGACCTGATGTGAAGGCTTATTATGTAGTTACATTAAAAAAGACAGTGTAGCATTGACAGAGGGTTAGACCCATAGATTGATAGAACATAACAGAGAACTTGCAAATAGACGCAGGGGTTAAGGATGAAAGGTGGTAGTTGTGGCTCTAAAGGGGCAGCGCTAGGGAGCATTGACTGTGCTGGTTGTTCCATGAATCTACACACGATACAATTGCACAGTACACACACACACACACACAAATGAATACATGTAAAACTGGTGAAATATGAATAAGCTCTGGATTACACCAATGTCAATTTCTTGTGTTTTCTTGGTTTTTTAAATTTATTTTTGTTTTTTGTCCCCCCCCCCAACAGTTTTCACTGTTTACTCCTTTCTAGCTCCTGGGGTGTTTTTTTTTTTTTTTTTTTTTTTGAGATATCATTGACATTATATTAGTTTCAGGTGCACGATGTAATGATGTAATATTTGCATATATTGTGAAATGATCACACAATGTCTAGTTAACAACCATCACCACACACAATTATAACATTTTTCTTGTGATAAGAACTTTTCAGATTTACTCTTCGAGCAACTTTCAAATATGCGATACACTGTTTTTAACTATTGTCACCATGCTGTATGTTACATCCTCATGACTTATTTTATAACTGGAAGTTTGTACTTCTTGAACCCCTTCACCCATTTTGCCCACCTGGTTCTTGATATTTACTATAGCTGTATATTATTATTGGGTGAAACTTGATAAAGGGTGTATGGGACCTTTTGTTCGTGTTTTAATACTTCCTATTAACCTATAATCATTACAAAATAAAAATGTAAAATGGCTCACCCCTGAAAAAGGCCATGTTACCTTCTCAACTGTACCCATTTAACAACCCCACAAACTCCTACCATGTGTTCATTTATATCAGGTTTAGAAATATTAGTTTGCCTTATTAATTGCCAAGAATATATATTTTTTCTTTCTTTTTACTATTAGACAAATCCGGATTGTGGGGCATTCTACAACAAAACAGGTCTGAACTGTTAACGAATATCAATGGCACAAAAGACAAAAAAAGGTAAGATTGTTCCAGTATCTTAAATCTTACAGACACTTGACAATCAAATACAACATGTACATTTTATTAAGGACCTCCTTAAACGTATTTTTGGTAAAATTTGGAAAATGTGAATGTAGACTGTATTAGGTATGATACCTATGTTACATTTTTTTGTTGTTGCTTTTTAAGATTTTATTTATTTATTTGACAGAGTGTATGTGCACAAGCAGGGGGAGCAGGAGAGGGAGAAGCAGGCTCCCCGCTGAGCAGGGAGCCCAATGCCGGGCTCGATCCCAGGACCCTGGGATCATGACCTGAGCTGAAGGCAGATGCCTAAGTGACTGAGCCACCCAGGCACCCGTAGGTTCATCAATTTTAACAGGTGCGCCATTCCAAGGGAGGTGTTGATAATTGAAGAGGCTATGCACGTGTGTTGGAGGGGCGGCGGTACCTGAGAACGCTGTACCTTTCACTTAGTTTTGCTTTGAACCTAAAGCTGCTCTAAAAATAAAGTCTACTAAAAAAAAAGAAAAAAAAAAGCAGTCCTTAGTTTCAATTGCATAACCCTCCTTACTTTTGAGAATCAGCATTCCCTTTTTATGTTCATTGGCCGATTGTAATTTTTTGAATTGGGTAATCAACTCCTTTGCCCGTTTTTCTTTTTTTTTTTAAGATTTTATTTTTCAGTAATCTCGACACCCAATGTGGGACTTGAACTCACAGCCCCTGAAATCAAGAGGCGCATGGTCTGCTGATTGAGCCAGCCAGGCCCCCCTGCCCCCCTGCTAAGAATTTTTTCTTTAGCAGGAGACAGGTCATAAGATGGGATTGTCCCTATCAGTTACTCTGGTATATGTTTGCAGAAGACTTGCCTTTTATTTGTTCACTGTTTTTATACTAAGAAGATTAGCCTATCATATGGGTACTCTAGACCAAATGTTTGTCTCCCCCCAGTTTAATGTCCCATATGATGGTATTAGGAGGTGGGGCCTTAGGTCATGAGACTGGAGCCCTTGTGAATGGGATTTGTGCCCTCATCAGAGACCCCAGAGAGCCCTCTTGCTCCTACTTCCACGTGAGGTAACTGCTAGAAGATGGCCTTCTATGAACCAGGAAGTAGACCCTCACCACACTGCCATCTGCTGGCACTGCCATCTTGGGACTTCCCAGATCGCACAACTGTGAGAAATAAGTTTGTTGTTTGTAGGCTACCTAGTCTGTATTTGGTTATAGCAGCCCAAATGGACTAAGGCAATGGGACTAAACTCCCCCCCCCGCCCCCGGTCATCTATATTTTGACTTTGCTTATTATATTGATTTATATAGTTGTGGGGTTTTATTTGCCAAAGCAGAATTGTCAAATTCCTTATTCTTTTATGTCTTTGGGGTTTGTATCATACTCAGAAAAATCTTTCTTACTCGAGCTATAAATACACAGTTATTTACACCATCACCACGCAGTTCGTCAAAGGACCGGATTATGTATTACTCATTCACACAAAGCCTTAAAATGGTACCATAAACTACTGGTTGTCAACTAGGGATGATTTTGCCCCACATGGGACCTTTGGCCATGTCTGGAGACACATTTGTTTTATGCATTGGGGAGGCGCTACTGACATCTTGGGGGTAGAGGCCAGGGAGGCCAGCAAAACCTCCTGCAATGCACAGGACAGCCCCTTCCCTCCTCCAGCAAGGAGTTAGCCAGCCCCCAAAATGTTGATGGCGAGAAGGATAAGAAAACCTGCCAGAACGCATCTCCCCTCACTGGTTATTTGGATCTCCCATTGCTTAGATCTTCTGTATATGACAGAACACTGGAAAAACTGAGTGGGATGGGAAAGAAGGAAATAAGGGAGGAACTGGATGAGGAAATTATGGTAAGTTGGAGAAAAATCCTCTGACCCCATTGGGACTCTCCTTCATTCGGTCCCTGTAATTCAGCTCTAAGAACTTAAATTGAACAGATGTCATTTTGTACAGTACACCAGAAAAAGAATATCAGGGGGGAAAATCTGGCAAACATGACTGGCAAACCACGAAGGGGCAGAAACATGAGGAGACTGATTATTATGTAAATGCCTTTATTTGAACTAATACATTGCTACCAGATTACATCACTTTTCAGAGTTAGAGTAACATTATGATCTTGGAAACTATAGCAAACAGCTTGACAAAGCAAGAGTACATTACGTCCTACATATATATTTTTATTTTTTAGTGACATCTCCTTGTTTTAGGTGGAAAATTAGAAAATTTATGGTACGCTTAGCATGCTTGGCCTACCGTATCCTGTCTACGTTCTGAGCACACTCTCTCCTCAAAAGTGTCATATTCAACAGCATTCTAAATCTAAAGAGAGAGTTTGATGATACAGGCTTTGAAAACAAATAAGCATATATTGAACCAAGTGTCTGAAGACAAAATATGTCAATTGTTTACAGCGTGGGTGTGAGAGGGTAGACGCGAAATCAAGGTACACCTTTCCTCTACCTACAATGTATGGTTTTTACTTACTTGAAGACCCCTTAAAAAAAGTAGCAAAATCAGCAGTCTTATTTAATGTAATCAAAATATTCTTAAATGTACAAAAAAGATCACGTAGAAAGAATACTGTAAAAAG
Organism: Ursus arctos; assembly: GCF_023065955.2. Lineage (NCBI taxonomy): Eukaryota > Metazoa > Chordata > Mammalia > Carnivora > Ursidae > Ursus > Ursus arctos. The sequence goes on along the minus strand of NC_079873.1, from coordinate 90,550,706 downwards.
ATACTGATTTCAAGAATAAAAGAATACGAAAAGCTTCTATTACATTCTGCACAGCCAGTTACTTCTGCCAATGTTCAGTACTACAAAGATAAGCAAAGGATACTCCTATCCAAATACTCTCTGAGCACAGTTCTTGAATACGAACTAGCATCCTGGATGGAAAAGCAAAATTATGGTCTAATAGTATTCATATCCAATCATCTAAGCAAGTCTGAAGAGGTGGACATCCTAAGGGGGGCAAAGATACACAGACACGACATAGAGCAAAGGGCAATGTCATGGGCAGCGATCTAGGAGGAGAGAGTAAATGATTTGGCCGTGAGCGCATTTCAGGTGTGCCTGACAAATTCAACTCTGACTACAGGAAAGAGGAGTTGGTGCCATTAAGACTCTTTCCCCTGTGAGCTCTCAAGATGAGGAGTCTTGTTCACTGAAACTGTAAGTCCTTTCAGTGGCCAACAGTTCCTTCAGCCATGAGCACTTCACCTGGAAAGAGCTGACCTGCTAACCGTGCACCTGGGAGCAAGGCTGTTCTTATTCAAATTGGTGACTTTACACCCTCTTCATTCCCCTGCCCATCAAGCAGGCAAACACGGTCATGACCATCTTGGGCTTTACTTCCACAAGGTCTTCCGGGAGAGCATACACCCTGGCTCCGATTCTTCTAGCCATTGACACCGCGTACCTATTGTTCAAGGGGACAAAAATCCAGATGAACCTCTTGTTAGTCAAGGATATGGTCGGAGGCATCAGTTTCCTCTGGTACAAATCAATCGGCTGGGATGCGACACTTTCATACTGAAACTTCAAAGCGGCACCATTTGCCTTTCTGTTGTTTTCGGTTTTGTTTTTGAGGTCACTCTTAAGTGACACCCGATTTTCTGGCTCTACGTCTTGGGACTGATTTTATTCGCCCCTTTTCTGCAATGAGAATTAACTTTGGAGCACTGACGTGATACAAAGATGAGAAAAAACCCAACTATCTAAATTGGGCTGTACAATCAACGTTGATATTTTCATTGAGCATGTAATGGGAAAACAGATGCTCTCGTGTGATCCTAGAGATAGGGGATGGAAGACTGTGTCACATGTCCAAATCCAGGCTGCTCTGGGAGATGCAGTGAATTCTTCCACACAGTTGAGGGAGGGGAGAGCGTCTACAAGGTGTGGGGACAGTGCGGTCAGAGCAAGGACCGGAAAGGGTACACAAAGGGCAGAAAGAACTGATGTGGCCAGCTAGGGCAATCTGCAGGGGCACCCTTCAGTTAACACAAGAGAACTTTCTAGGGGTTTCGTAAACATGAATCTTTAAAGATGATCAAGTTTCTGAAAAAGGTTTTCAGTGGGCTGATTTTTAGTGTATGCTAGTCTAGCTTTCATGGATTGCCTGTAAAACCAGGCCACGGTCTAGGTCTTTGGTGAAGAAGGGAAGTGACAGGTGGAAAAGCCCTTCTCAATATTGCTGAAATGAAAAAAACTTTCTTTTTAAAAAGATTTTCCTTATTTATTTGAGAGAGACAGACAGAGCACAAGCAGGGGGAGGGGCAAAGAGAGACGGAGAAACAGACTCCTCACTGAGCCCAGAGCCTGATGTGGGACTCGATCCCAGGACCTGGGATCATGACCGGAGCCCAAGGCAGATGATGCTCAACCAACTGAGCCACCCCGACACCCCACAAAGAACTCTCAGGGCGTAGTTTCAGTGGAGGCTTAAACATCCTGCTCATTTAGGGACCAAGATAATAAACTCAACATACGTAGTAAAGGCCATCTGTGCACAGTAAAAAAAGACATCCATAAATAACACGTTTCAAAAAGAGTTAGACAGAAGAGTATTATCTATGGCATGAGTATTCTTAGCCCATTTTCTCCTTGTTGTAAGATAAACAAACTATATTATTTCAGTAGTTCGTTAAAGCAACAACTGACCAAGCTACAATGTTAGGCACAGGGCTAGGCTCTTGTATCTCGTATCCATTTCAAACTCTCTAAGTATTATTGCTCCCATATGTACTGATGAGGAGTCTGAGGCTCCGAGAGGCTTCCCTCAGGTGACACATTCTTGTTTGTTTGTTTGTTTTTTAAAAGATTTTAAAATTTTATTTATTTATTTGAGAGAGAGAGAGTGAATGAGAGAGAGAGAACACGAGCCAGGGGGAGAGGCAGAGGGAGAAGCAGACTCCCCACTGAGCAGGGAGCCCGACAATGGGATTCGATCTCAGGACCCTGGGATCATGACCTGAGCCGAAGGCAGACGCTGAACAACCAACTGAGCCTCCCAGGTGCCCCTAGGGTAACATGATTCTTAAGTGGTGAGCCTGAGTGGGAATGCAGAGCTGCCTGGCTACAAAGCCCGTGGGTATTAGTCATCGTTATCGTCAGTGTCTCTTACTTGGCATTATTGTGCTTGTCGTCTTCTGTCAGATTGCCGCTCTTAACAAGGTCATAGTTTATGCAGCCTGGCTGGATGGCATCAATTAAATCCACAACTGCCAAACTGGAGCTGATCGTCTTGTCCTAGTGTCAAAGGACAATAAATCCGAGACTTTCAGTTTGTACAAATGAACCTATGATTACTTCTATCAAGTCGCCATACACCCAGCCCAGCAGGTGAAGAGAACCTTGCCATTAGCACAACACTAAATCACACCGACAAGCCAACCAAAGGCTGTCCTTCCAAATGATTGATCCTTTCTGGCGCACATAATGTTTAATCGTCAGATGTGCAATTCTTACCTTAAAACTCTGAATGGAAGTTGATTTTCCAGCTTCACTCAATGTTCTGTTCACCCAGCTTACAATGATGTCATCATTAGCTTTCTGCCCGTCTCCAAGGTCTTCCAGAACATTGAGGGTGTATCTGGAAGGAGAAGTGGAAGAAAAGGTCCCAATCTACTTCATGAGAAAAAAAAAAATGCACCTTTTGTACTAGTCTGACAGCGGCCATGGCCTTGGCTGGTACTCCTCATAATGGATGCGTATCAGCATTCTAGGTAAAAGAGGTCTTTTTCAAATGGATAACGTGCGCTGTTCTGAATTTTTGCATCTATCTGTTACTTAAGCTCACTTTAGAGTCTAAATCCAAAAGCTTCCAAGGCGCAGTCATTGCCACATCTACCTGAAAATAGCAAGGACTGGCTCACAGACCGCTAGGAAGTGGAGCTTTAACAGGTAACACGGGGTACCATACCTTCTCATCAGCTGCCAGACCAAAGCTAAAGTCAGAGTTTGGTTTCCATCGTTCAGGTCTTGCCCTCCGATCCCAACCAGGGAGAATTTGGCAGGATGCTTCCCCAATTCAACAGCATAGTTGCAGTTTTCTAGCTGTAAACCCACAAAAAGTAAATAGTTGAGGATTTTCATCGGCTTCAGCTGCGTACGTGTGTGAGTACGCATGCGCGCGTGCGCTGCTGGGTACTTAGCGCCTCGAGATCAGTAAGACACCGTTCCTGTTCTCAAGAAGCTCAGATGCAAGAGTTTTCCAAACAAAAGAAACTGAGAATAAAAACAGCCTGTAACAAATGCATGCAGCAAACTTCATGATCTACCTTTTTCTTTTTTTTTAAAGATCGTTTGTTTGTTTGTTTATTTATTTATTTATTTTTCAGATTTTATTTACTTATTTGACAGAGAGAAACAGCCAGCTAGAGAGGGAACACAAGCAGGGGGAGTGGGAGAGGAAGAAGCAGGCTCCCAGCGGAAGAGCCCAACATGGGGCTCGATCCCAGAACTCTGGGATCACGCCCTGAGCCGAAGGCAGATGCCCAACGACTGAGCCACCCAGGCGCCCCAACTGAGCCACCCAGGCGCCCCTGATCTACCTTTTTCATGTTGGCTCCAAGTTTCGGGTATGGAGGTTTATTAACCTTACTCCAGTCAACAGGAACTTTAATGCGCTCATACAACTGCAAGATTACCAGGGCGTCCTGCAGGTCGCTAGAGATTTAAAAATAATTTGATCAGTGTTTTCAGACAGCTGGGCCTTTGTTTCCTTAAAAACAGTAACAATACACTGGCAACTAAAACATATAAAACCACAGATAATACCCAAGGCTCATCTTTTTTATCAGTCTGTCCTAAACATAGAGCTAACACCATCCCATTCACTTAAAATACTCATCGTCAGCTTCTGGTTTGCAAGGTACTATTCTAGAAGCTGGGCATGTAGGACGAAAATCCCTGGCCTTACACTAGAGTCAGACAGAGAGAGAGAGAGAGAATAAACAAGTAAATGGATCAATAGATAATTTGATTTGGGGGTGTATATAACTCCTATGAAGATAAAAAGAACCAGGGTTAGGGTTACGGAGTGTTGGTGGTGGTCAGGGTCTGAATGTGTGGCTTGAATATACATTCGAGGCAGAAAAAAACATTCCAGGCTGAGAGAACAGTGAGTACAAAGGCCTCAAGACATCATGGATGGCGTACTTAAGGCCTTCCCCAGTCTCTGTTTCAAAATATAAAGGATCTATTCCATAGGGTGTTAGAAAGACATTCATACACTCTTTCACTTAAAGATCATGTAGAGAAAGACTCTGGGCTTCCGTGTATTTGGAGAATGATAATGGATGTCACCATTTCACATTTTCCGATCTAAATAGCCAGTGTAAACGAACATCTAGGAGATGTTTAGAGCGGTAATTCTTTCTGCGGCATCCGTTCACGATGTTCCTAACTGATAATAACAGTAGACAGGCTTACGCATAGAGATGGTTTACATGGGGATTAACACCAAGAGAATTCATCCAGTTACGGAAGGTTCTTTCTTCACGAGTTTCTCCTATTAAGAATATTCACAAAATTTCTATATTAATTAAACACCTTGTATACGTACATATAATATCAATTCATAGTTAAGACTATTTCATTTCCTCTGTACAAATCTAGAGGTTTTCTCCAATATGAATCTCCAAACATTCTCTCTAAATACATTCTCTCTAGGTACAGGCTTATTTTACAAAATTTGTTGAATTTATTTTAAAATCGAAGAATACAACTTTATAATCAGTTAAACAATTTAGAAGTTTATGAATTTTTATAATTTCCTCCCCCTTGTAAGGCTTCCTCAGTATCTCTCCAAATCCCCATACCTCAAAAGTAACTGATGTTATCAGTTTTACATTTAAAAAATTGGGGGGGGGCCAAAAAATTTTGGGGGGCTGGTCATACGAACCCTTTATACTCATGAATTTACACCTTCCCTCTACACATTTATAAATTCTAAGTTACACACGAGCACTCCTTTTACATGACTATATTACAGCAACAAGTTATGTGAAACTTGAAAAGCAAAAAATTTAAAGATTTTAAAGTCCTGCCACTGGATAGTCAAGGTATGACTATTACATTTGTGCATTTTTGAATCTTACACTTCATGAATATATAATCTGGAAAAGGTAAACTCTGCCTTCCCCAAACTTAAATAATCGGCATCCATGATTATGATCATTTTAAAGATTTTATTTTTTAAGTAATCTCCACACCCAACGTGGGGCTTGAACTCACAACCCCAAGATCAAGAGTCGTATGCGATACCAACTGAGCTGGCCAGGCCCCCTGTGTTATGATTTTTTGAGCAGGTGAGTAGAAAAGGAACTGGGGCTAGTTCTGTCTGGTTGGTCTGACTGTGGAAGAATGAAATAATCCTGTAAACTGATAGGTCAAATTTAATGTATACATACATTTTTCTGGTGAGAGGTTTAAAAGGTGACCTATTTCTAAAATAGTAAAATAAAACAGTGGTTACTAAGTGGCCTTAAGCTAGGTGATCCTTGACTACTTTACAAGTTTCCCGGTATCACCCCTTTTTATCAGCTACCGCTTTTTACTCAGCCCTCGGGTCTACTTCCAGCAGAGATTTGCTAAAGGAAAGTGGAGAAGGAAACATTAAGTCAAGATCCTGGAATCATCATGGCCTATGTATTTCTGGTCTGGTATCCCGCACATTAGAATGTGAGAAACCTTCAAATTACCTTCCAGTAGAGTCCAGTCAATATCCTGGTTCTCTGGCTTGGTTAGTGCCGGGTATTTATTAAACAGGTTAGCCACAAAGGCTAAGTTCAGTTTGGGGTTTCCACTGACAACATCAGCAGGGGTAACAAACTGTCTGCAACCTAACTTGTCTGCTTGTTGAAGCATACTCTCAGCTCTCTTCAAATCATCTGTTTCCTGTTGAAGTAAAATAAGAAGGCATCTTTTAAAAGGCTATACTAAAAATATAGAAATGTTTCCCTACAATGACAGGCTGGATGTACAATTCTACTTTCTCTTAGCCAACGTATGGTACTTATTATAAAATTGTTTTGAATGCAACAGCAAAAAAAGTTGGCCGTATTTGAGTGCAGTACCTCAAAAACACACTGGGTGGCACCATATCATTTATCTAAGGACAGTACATTTAACCCAATTGGGATTACATCTCTCCTGTGAAAACTCAAGAAAAAAAGCTAAAACTGTTCAGATTTTTTAACTGGGCCCTAAAAAGGCATAAGACTGAAAATGATAGAGAAATTATGAGAAAGTATTTAAAAAATAATCATCAAGAATAGCAGTTTCCAATAATTTCAGGTTTAAATTGCGTATTTCAAATTGTAGTTTTCCTCTGCAAGGATTTTTTTTTTTTTTTTTTTTTTTTTTTTTTTGGTTACGGTTTGTTTGACTTAATTTTTCCACCCAGGCTGAAGCAGAGTTGCTCATTTCTGTAAGGAATACTTACTTCCAACTAATTCCCATGACTCCTAACTTGTTACCTCTCCCCTCCCCCCGAAAGAGGAGTGCCCAGCTCTGGATTAACACAGGGTTTGGTGAAGAATTTATCTAATCATTTCAGCCCGATGTCAAAAATACAGTTTCCTAGGCACCCACTATTCTCACCTCCCAAGCCTACAAGTGAGAAACCTGGAGCCACGGGAGGGGAGGAACGGGTGCTTTTGGGTCTTCTGGTTTCCAGTGACCCACACTTGGAAAGGAACAGAGCTGCACTCTGGGCACTTCCTACATTTACACACCACAGTTTTGCCCCAGGGGCAAACTAAGCACTTCTGCGGAACAATGTCATGGGAGAAAGGGTTTTACAATCCGGTGGGAAAAGAAGAGATAAATGACACTTGAGGAATGTTACTTTTAAACTAAAGCTGCCCAGAATGTATAATTTGACAGTCTTAACTTTGTCTTCAATGGGTGATGCTATCTTTGATCAGTTTTTTAACCTCCAGTGAGGTGCCTTGATTGTGCAGGACTCCAGAACAATGTGTGTTTATTGTGTTACCCTTGTTACCTTCTGCAAAACAATCAGTAACCACCAGCAGATGGGCAATGGAGTGGGATTCAACCTTTCTTCAGGGTTCTCTCTGAGCATAGTGAGTTCCTCTCATAGAGCCTATTTTATTTCTTGCAACCTGTCAGTTAGTACTTTAATATTGTTTGCTTTACACTATTCACCAACTTATTTTAAAATCCTGTCTTTATTGATCATCTTGGCATTCCTAATGAAGCATTTAGAATACTGGAATAGAAGGAAGCTTTAGAGTAGACAAAAACAAAAAAAAATTTTAAATAGTCAAACAGACAATAGTGAAATAAAAATAATCAAATAAAAAAAATATATGTGCAAAAAGAACTTCAGCCCCTACTTCACGCCATAGTCAAAGTGAACCCCAAATGTTATATTTCTTTTTTTTTTTTTTAAAGATTTTATTTATTTATTTGACAGAGATAGAGACAGCCAGCGAGAGAGGGAACACAAGCAGGGGGAGTGGGAGAGGAAGAAGCAGGCTCCTAGCGGAGGAGCCTGATGTGGGGCTCGATCCCATAATGCCGGGATCACGCCCTGAGCCGAAGGCAGACGCTTAACCGCTGTGCCACCCAGGCGCCCCCCAAACGTTTTATTTCTAAATGTAAAACCTCAAAGTATAAAACCTCTAGGAAAACACATAGGAAGAAATATTTGGTACCTTGCGTTAGGCTAAACTTTCTTAGATACAACATCAAAAGCATGATCCATAAAAGAAAAAAGGACTAAACTGACTTTGCCAAAATTAAGAACGTCTGTTCTTTGAAAAACACTGAGAGAAAATATTTGCAAATCACATATCCAATCAAGGACTTGTCTCCAAAATACATAAAAACACTCAAAACTTGCTAATAAAAACAATGCAATTAAAAATGGGCAAAATGTTTGAACACGACGATACATAGATGGCAAATAACCACATTAAAAATGTTCCACATTTGGGGCGCCTGGGTGGCACAGCGGTTAAGTGTCTGCCTTCGGCTCAGGGCGTGATCCCAGCGTCATGGGATCGAGCCCTACATCAGGCTCCTCCGCTATGAGCCTGCTTCTTCCTCTCCCCTGCTTGTGTTCCCTCTCTCGCTGGCTGTCTCTATCTCTGTCGAGTAAATAAATAAAATCTTTAAAAAAAAAAAATGTTCCACATCATACGTCATTAGGGAAATACAAATTAAAATCACAATGACAGATCATTTGGCACCTGTTAGAATGATTCAAGTTAGAAGGACTAACCACACTAAAGTGTTAGTGAGGATGTGGATGAACTGGAACTTTTATATACTGCCGGTAGCAATGTAAAATTGTACAACCATTTTGGAAAATGAATTGGCCGCTTCCTAAAAAAGTTAAACATACACATACCCGATTACTCAGCCATTTCATTCCTAGGTATTTACCAAAGAGAAATGAATGCATACATTTATACAAAGAGTTCTATATGAATGTTCAATACCAGTTATATTTGTAATAGCCCCAAACTGGAAACAATCCAAATGCTCATCAACAAGTGCATGTGCAAACAGACTGTGGTATATCCATTCATCGGAATATAATTCAGCAATAAACAAGGAATGCATTTATGATACATGTGACAACATGAATGAATCTCAAAATATTATGCTGAGTGAAAGAAGCTAGACAAAAAAAAAAAAGAATACAGACTGTAGGGGTCCATTTATATAAAACTTTTGAAAATTCGAACTAATATAAAGTGAAAGAAAGCAAATGAGTGGTTGCTTGGGATGGGAGAGTACCGGATGGGAGCCAGAAGGCATTACAAAGGATCATGAGAAAACCTGATGTGATAATGAATATAAAAAAATCAATCATCGGTCAGGCCCTAAAGAAGGTTATAAGGCTGAAAAAGCTGAAGGACACTGACCAACAAGGGAAAAGTGTGAGCAAAGGCTCAGAGGTAAAATGAGTATTGGGGGCGGGGGGGTGGGGGTAGAGACTCGTGGGCAAGCGCACTGGTTAGCAGACCTAGAGCAAGACTGTGTAGGACCTTAAATGCTAAGCAGAACACTTCAGACTAAAGTCTAGAGTCAATGAGGAATCCTTGAAGGATTCTGAGGAGGGAAGAGACAAAGGAGTGTTTGAAGATCAACCAGGGAAGACTGAATGGAGAAGAGCTGTCTCGAAACCAGAATCAGTTCGTGTACTGCTGCCATTTACGCAGGCAAAAGATCACCTGGCGAGCCTGCCCAGACAGCTGCCCGGTGCACAGGACAGCTTCTCATCCATACCAAGTGACCTGAACCAGAGAGTCTCACGTCCAACATACAGACAGAAATATAAGCACATAGGTCAGCTACAAATTCAATTCTGATAAGGGCAGTGTAAGTGGTTTAGCCCATGTTATCTACTCGATCCTACTGCCTAATAGGCTAGAAATACGGATTCTCTAAATCAGTACAGTGCATTCCATATCTAACAGGTACAAAGAACGTACCGGGGATCCTAGAAACTTGAGACTAAATCATCTAGTCCAACTCCTTTCTTTATGGATGAGCAAAGTGAGATCCAATTTGGGGAGGAAATCTGTCCAAGATCACTGAACAAATGAGTGATGCAACCAGGGAATATGGTCCATGAGTGAGTCCCCAAGTTGGATATCAGGGATCCGCAACTTGTAAACATATTCGTGTTATTCTCAACACAGGAATATCACAGACGCATATATGAATATCTTGTCATTACATCTCTCACTGTGATTATAATCCAAACACTTGGAAAAGGTTAGTTTCTAGCACTTATCTCTCCACCCTTTCTTTGCATATTTTATGCAATCAATATAAACCAATAGTGCCATCATTATGGAACTCACTAATAAACTATCAAAATATACCAAGCTAATCTTTCTGCCTTTGAATGATACCCACAGCAATAAATTTTAAAATAATGCTCAAAATTGTCAACACCATTACATGCAATTACAAAAATTCTTGTTATTTAGAAGAAACTGACAATCATTTTGTAAGACTGTAACATTCAAGTGAATACCTATACTTACATTGAAACCTGACATGTTAATATCTATCCGTGGTTCACCTTCCTTTTGTCCTTTTGGTGCAATTTGATTAAGAAGATGGAAATAGGCTTTGGAATCCTACAAATGAATAGAAAATCTTGGTGAGATCACATCTACGAAGAATGAATGTATCCCATTGTCCCATGTTTGGAAGGATATTTGCATTGGATTTTGTGAGAACATATGGCACAAATCTCTGTCTTCTCATCTATCAGATCTTTCCCCAGAAAAGTCCATCTATCTGGCCTAATGTCTGCCTCGAATATGGATAACTGGATGTTATCATGACTTTACAATTGATTAACATTACCAATACAATAATGCTAGTAAACACATAACTAGTTCTGTACCTTCACTGAATTACTGAAGTCAATAAGCTTGGTAGATAAAACAAGCAAGAAAAGAAAGTAGGAGCAGAAATCCAGGAAGCATAGGGAAAGAGAAAATAGACAGGTTACATCACTACAAAACACAATATAAACCATAACTTATTGAGATTAGCTATGTTGAAGATGTATTTGACTGTAAATTTAAATGACATTTTTTAAATGAGTAACACTTGAGTTGGTGAAATAACATTTAACCCTGTATGACCTGAATATAGTTAACCAAATCAGATATTTATTTTAAGTAGGCTCCACACCCAGTGTGGAACCCCATGCGGAGCTTGAACTCATGACCCTGAGATCAAGCAAGACCTGAGCCGAGATCAAGAGTGGGACGCCTAACCGACTGAGCCACCCAGGCGCCCCCTGAAGATTTTCTTTTTGTTTTAAGCTCCTGAACTCATTCGCTGTTTGAATGTTTTTACTTGGAATCCCAGTCACTCAAAGTGGCGCTGCTCACAGGGGGGTAGGCTAGGTGAATTCAGGCTGTGTGGACCCTCCACAGAAGACAACTTGAAAACCATTGTACCAGGGCAAACACTTAACAACAGTCTTCAACACACATGTCAAGTAAACTTCTGCCTTTAGGGGACGGAAACTGGAGTCAAGACTCCTTAATCCTGTTGTTGGAAGATGACCTTCCCAGCGGTGATCTGTGGGGAACCTTGACTATGACTGAACCTTGACGGTCCAGACAGGCTTATAAAGGAACGCTTCTCCTAGTAAATTCTGCAGATTCTGTGCATCCTAATCCCCTGGGGGAAGTTGTTCAATATACAGATTACTGGGTCCAACCCCAGACCTAGCAAATACGAATCTCTGGGAGCTGCATCTTCAATGAGCCATCTAAGCGAGTTGGATACAGAATGCCAGAAATGATTCGAAGAGCGGGGAAAATCAGGTGCATGAAATCCACTTCAGAGCCATTCATGAAATGCTAACCCAGATCCCACCATTAGCGGGCACAGGACTTGCCTTCCGTAATAGGGCATTACCATCATGAAAACGCTTTTGCTTACGATTTCTTCCTAATGGTACATGAACAACTCACAATCGAAGCCTATGCCCTTGAGAAGAATGGGTAAAGAGCAGACCCAGCACTGTCTTTCTACCCTGGAAAGGGCTTTACAGGTGAAATTACACTTGAAGTATAGATAAATTGGAAGCTTTTTTCTCCACGTTACCGAACAATCCTCTGCTTTTTAAAAAGATTCAAGGCAGGCTCCATTTTTAAACAATACTTCCTTTTGTACATTTCAGGGATGTACAAAGATGTTTTCCCAGAACAGAAAATCCATTTAAGAGTGATTTTCGAGAACACATCTCATGCACAAAGCAAAAATATATCTGGCCAAACATCTTGTGTAAGTTAAAAGAAGGGGTGGAGGCCTGCTGGTCTTATAATTTGGGAGCTATCCTTAATTTTCCCTGGAGAAATCAGTAATGCAAATATCCCACAACTTCCTCTCCCCGTTGAGCACATTGACACGATCACAGACCATTGTTTTCATAGCCCTGTGGTACAATGACATCGGGTGAAGATCCTTGAATTTGTTCCCTGGGTCCAAATACTTTGGATTTTGGAGAGAGTCGAGTCAATGAATGAGAACTCTCTGGTATTTTTGCTATGGTGATTTTGGCCCTCTCTCTGGGAAGCTACCAACTCTCCTTCCTCTGCTAGTGTTTTCCTTACTGCTTGTGAGCAGCAAATGCCAAAATGTAACACAAGAAATATTGGCAGGTCTTTCATGTGACAGGTCTTGTGGTTAGAGGTGGGCTTTGGTAGGAGGGCCCTAGGGCAGGGGCTGAGGTAGGAGACACAGGGATATATAAGAACTCATCACTACCCTCATGAACTCAATGCCTAAAGGTGGGAGCACATGATAGAAAGAAGCCAAATAAGAAAGGGCAAGGGGAATCTTGGGGCCCTTTCTCTCTCTTCCAGGACTTACTAACTAAATCCTGGGGTCTGGGAAAGGCAGTTAGGAAGAGAATGGTCATGGCCCACCCTTTGATACCCCATGTTTAACAGACGGCAGAACAGAGAGCTTTAGGACTAGAATACTTTGACCCTTTCCCACAGAAGGAAAGCTAGACTCAGCGCCAGTACCCTTCACTAGGTTTCAGCTCTCCTGCAATCTATCATCAGGGCGGAGAGCCAACAAGACCTGGCGACGCGCTGGCAGGATTTTCCCTTGTCTAACTGGGAGGAAATCCCCCAAGCCATCGCACACCCCAAAGGCATGATGGTTCTTGGTGTGGTTACCTTGATGTCAGCACTGAAGTTATTAATTTTTTGCCAGCCTGAGTTTTCCAAGTGAAAGTTTGCCCATCTGAGTAGAAGCTCTTCTGGAGACAATTTCATAAGCTCCTCCAAAGTCTCACCATCTCGAAGTAAGGCGGCCAAGGCTGTAAGAAAAAAAAAAATACCCCACAACCAATATAGTATATGACAATGGTCATTACTAGTTCATTTAGTCTTTGGACACTCAGGTAACAGAGGTGCAATGACTGGTCTGACCTAGTTCCTCATTTTTAGGTACTGATAGTCTAATAAAAGATAATATATTAGTAGATAATTATACAATGATCTAGATAAAGACACTGTGTTATGAGAATACATAGCAAATATATATTATAACTTATTTTCTTTATTACTTTTCATGTTCCAAATGGCAGATAAATTACAGCTTTTAAAACATTTCATGTTATGTCATATGTTTACCTAACTTGTCCTTTTTTGGTTTGTTTTAAAGATTTTATTTGAGAGAGAAAGAGACTGAGTGTGATGGGGGGTGGGGGGGAGCAGAGGGAGAGGGACAAGCAGACTTTCTGAAAAGCCCACCTCGGGGCTCAATCCCACAACCCTGAGATCATGACCTGAGCCAACATCAAGAGTCGGGCACTCAACTGACTGAGCCACCTAGGCGCCCCAAAACCCCAGGTGCCCTGAAACGCTACAGTATTTATATTTAAGTATAATTAATTGACTCTGGAAGGGTCAAATCCATTTAAAAAATATGTTCATGTTTCAAAGTCATCTCTACACCCAACATGGGGCTCAAACTCACAACCCTGAGATCAAGAAATCACATATTCCACTGAGCCAGCCAGGCGCCCCAGGTTAAATCTATTTTTAAAGGGATATAATTTAACTTTACATTTTCTACAGCACCTAACATGTAAAAGCTGCTCAGTTATTTTTTGTGGTTGAATTGAATGTGTAGAAGAAGCCAAGGGTTTCTGGTAAATATTCCTTATGGGTAATAGGTAGAAGCAGGGGGTGTCTGCATAAAGAACAGTCTAAAATTTATTTATTTATTTATTTATTTATTTATTTATTTATTTATTTATTTATTTACAGATCCCTGAGAGCTTTTTTTTTTTTTTTTTTAAAGATTTTATTTATTTATTTGAGAGAGTGAGAGAGACAGAGAGCATGAGAGGAGGGAGGGCAGAGGGAGAAGCAGACTCCCCACAGAGCAGAGAGCCCAGTGCAGGACTGGATCTTGCCCAGGATCGTGACCTGAGCTGAAGACAGTTGCTGAACCGACTGAGCCACCCAGAGGCCCAGAATAGTCTACATTTTAGCATTGTTTTAGGAGTAAGTTGTGTAGGCCTAATGCAATAATTACCTCCCATGAAATAAAAGGAGGTTTAGCTTGAACAAGAAGGCTGAAACTACCTAATTTCTTTTTTTTAAGATTTTTATTTATTTATTTGAGAGAGAGAGAGAGAGAGTGAGCGAGAGAGAGCGAGCACAGAGGTAAAGTAGGAGGGAGAAGCATGCTCCCTGCTGAGCGGAGAGCCCGATGTGGGGCTCAGTCCCAGGACCCCGAGATCATGACCTGAGCCGAAGGCAGACGCTTCACCGACTAAGCCACCCAGGTGCCCCATGAAACTGCCTGATTTCTGAAGAGGTCTAAGTAATACCTTCATCAGGCACACTTTGTCTTTCAAGGACTCTGCTTTATGCCACATCATTTTGACACTGAGGGATTTAAGCAAGGGCAGGAGCAGCAGGTCATTTGTCCAAGACCCTTCCTTTGCTCCCCCATTCCACCACGTCAAAGGCTAGAGAGGATTAAAAGGCCTGACATCTATGTACCTAAGACCTTGTCAAAGAAAAGTCATTTGATTTACTACATAAGCCAATGTGATTTTATTTTGCTGTCCCCTCTGCCTTTCTCAACAGACTTCAACGTCTTTAACAAGACAAACACCACTGTGAAGAAGGCCAGCAATGAGAGTAATTGTATTTGTTCAAATATAGGTACCTTTGAGCTGATTGAAAGAGCAAGTGTAACAGTCTCTAAAGTGCAAAAAAGTCTTATCGTGGATCAATGTGCAAAGTAAGACTGTTGACAGACATTCTGGAGCCTTGGAAAGACTGAGAACCCCAAAGAGATATTCCCCAGAAGTAACTAGGATTGAGAGAGTGATTTCTGGAATAAAATAGGAATATCTGGAGTAGTGTTTAATATTTTAAGCTTTGCAGGAAGAAGATCAGATAGTATTGCCCAGCACACACGACAATTGGGTTGTATGTGCTTATACATTCTACAACTCCATGGTGTGATGTGATACCCCACGCCGTAAGAAGTTCAGGAAATATGTGACCATCAAGGGTGGGGTAGAATAGTTTGACGAGGTCTCAATCTGGGGGTGAAGATGGGGCGGGGCGGGAGGTGTGCAGGAACATTAGAAAAGAAAAGATACCCAGTCTGGGGACCTTGGGAATGTTCCTTAAACTCTCAGTGCTTTTGTGTCTTTATTGTAAAATGAATTCTAAAGCACCAGGCAAATGTGAATTACTACTAAAGAAGAAAAGTTGTAATTAGACTGTTTTCCAGAACAACACTATAGCATTACCTTCTGTTAATTCTAGCTATCATCTAATCACCTCAATTAAGTGAAAGCACGACAGTCTGCGTGACCAAGAAAAAATACCCAATAAACAACTTTCAAAATAATGACTGTGTTCCATTACCTTCATTCCTGCTTAATTCAATGTCGGCGAACAAACCGATCTTAATGATCTGCCAAAGCAGTCCCAGAACCAGATGCGGTTTCCCAGCCCGCAGATCCTCTGCGCCGATGTTCACAACGTGACACCCAATGGCAGAAGCAGAGTTCAGTGCCAAGTTTAAGTTTTCCTGCAAGACAGCCAATGTACACATTTGCTTCTTGACCTTCCCAGTTTTTAGGAGTCTACTCCCTTTACTGAAAATAATGCTCAACGAGGAAATTAATTTCAGGCACACATGATCCACAGAAAACAAATTCCAGACAACAAACTCCAGACTTCGGTGGTAAGGGCATAGCTAAAACAAATCTCAGCCTTATTATTGTTATTGTCTTTCGAGAATTCCGTGGGAAGCTAACTTGGTATTTTTATTTGGTCTCTTTTGAAGTACACCGACATTGTCATGAAAGGAAAAGCCTGAGTGACTAGAGTCAGTATATCCATGCGGGTTAAGGGTCCTATTTCTTTTTCTCTTTTTAAAGATTTTATTTTTAAGCAATCTCTACACCCAATGTGGGACTTAAACTTATAACCCCGAGCTCAAGAGTCACATGCTCTACCAACTAAGCCAGCCAGGTGCCCCAAGAGTCATTGTATTTCTTTCTTTCTTTTTTTTTTTTTAAGATATTTATTTATTTATTTATTTATTTGACAGAGAAAGAGAGAGAGAGAGACCAGCAGTGGGAAAGGGAGAAGTAGACTCCCCTCTCAGCAGGGAATCCCAAGCAGGGCTCAATCCCAGGAACCTGGGATTATGACCTGAGCCGAAGACAGACGCTTAACCGACAGAGCCACCCAGGTGCTCGAGTCGTTGTATTTCTAAAAGTGCCTAAACAAGAGGTCTATTCCATGCACCTGAAAAGGTTCTAGACGTTGCAATCTCCACATCCCAAGAAGTTCTCTTGCCCGAGGGAATTTTGCTATCTCAGTGTGTAATACTCACTTAATGGAAAAGAAAAATGCTCCATTGCTTAAGCATGCTAATTCATTAAGAGCTTAAATATTTGTGCTTTTTCTGCATGCTTGAACACACTGTGTAATGAGAAGAACACAAGGCTTTGGAGTTAGACCTGCATTTGAACTTCAATTCCAACGTTAACTCTGGGCGAGCTCAGGAGTCTTTCTGAGTCTCAGCTCTCCTCTTGTCAAATCTTGATTAACAGTCCTAAACTCAAGAGTCGTTATAAGAATTAAATGGGAAGATACAAAGGGTAGAACCGATGAACAGGCCCTCACAAGGCAGTTTTCCTAGAAGAGGGCAGGGAGATCAATGTGTACCTGAATGATAAAGGGTGTCAGTTTCTTCTTGTTGATTGCTCTTTCATCAATTGTATCAGGAACTGAAAGGTTGATCATTTTACTGAAACACAAATTAAGCAAGGAGTTGGTTTACTTTGAAAGAGCCTGCAAATATTCACAAATGTTTTAAGGCACATGACACATCTCTCATGTAATCTGAAAAACTTCAGTGCAAAATATGACTTTTATCATGTTGATCACAAAAAAACTATACATATGATA
Source organism: Ursus arctos (assembly GCF_023065955.2). Classification (NCBI taxonomy): domain Eukaryota; kingdom Metazoa; phylum Chordata; class Mammalia; order Carnivora; family Ursidae; genus Ursus; species Ursus arctos. The sequence goes on along the minus strand of NC_079873.1, from coordinate 90,533,454 downwards.
AATGCTCATGAAAAAAAAAGGACCAAAATGTTTACGGTAGTTGGGTATTTCTGAGTTGGGGACTGGGGCATACTTTCTCATTTTAATTTTTTGCATCTTCCCATCATTTTATAAGAATGAATAACTTGGATATTGAAAAAACCTTACTGAATACATTTTAAAAACAGATAAAATCCCACACGGAAATTGTGTCTCTTCTCGATCGTAAAAGTCACAAATTAAGAATGACCATTTATTCACGAGGAGGTAAATTTGTTGAGAATGAGATTCTTTCATTCACCATATTTACTGAGAGTCTAAATGATGAGCTAAGCACGATATTAGGTGCTGTTAATCTAGCGGTGAGAGAAAGAAAAGTTCTACTAATTAGACTAGAATCTGTGATTTCTTTAGACGAATCTCATTTGGTAAAATTTGGAATTAGATGCCAACATCTTAGGTGTTTATAATACTGCCCCAAAATATGTGATTCTGCACAGGGAAAACCATGCTTTTTTCCATGTCAGGTTTATTTTTTTAAGGATTTTATTTATTAGAGAGAGAGCACAAAAGCAGGGGGAGCGGCAGAGGCAGAGGGAGAAGCAGACTTCCTGCTGCTAAGCAGGGAGCATGAGGCGACTCCCGGGCTTGATCCCAGGACCCCAGGATCATGACCTTGGTTGAAGGCAGATGCTCAACCGCCTGAGCCACCCAGGCGCCCCTATGTCAGATTTAAATACCAAATCAATAGTATCATGTGATTATCTCTCTATATTAAAACACATGAGGGAATTATTTCTTTAGTGCCTATACATGGACGAAATGGGATGTCTTATGCTTTTTAACAGGGATCATAGTAGATGCAATGTGAAATGCAAAGGGGTTTGAACATTCTGACTGCAGGTGGGTTGGTCTTACACAGAAACTGAAGACAAACCCAGGCAGACCCGTCAATGGACAAAGTGTTGATCATCTTACATGCTTTCTGCCAAGATACTGTTGGCTCTGGGGCAGCAGCAAGGACAAACGCATTTTTGGACATAAGTAATTGGAGAGTGGGAACTGAAGAGGAGGTCCTCTTTGTATTTTGAAGCTATGGTACTGTAAAAATAAGTAGATGCTGACATACTTGAGTCCCACAAAGGTGTCATGTTCTGCTGGCTCAAGTAATGAGAAGAAATTAGAAGCTGGCAGCTTTCTTACAAAGCGGTCCCCAGTCTAAATGAGTGAGTTTTATATCTTGGTGGTACTTTCTCGGACACACCCAGACGACTTTCAATTCTGATTGTTTCCCGAGTTGAAGCCGTCGAGCACCCAGAAACCAGTATATCAATTACGCGGAAGGCTGTTTTGGAAATCGGGACACAAAATTAACCAACATCTTACCAAAGCACAATTCCATCACCAACAGCTTTGAACAGGTCGTCGGTATTTGGATTCATGGGTATAACATGTCTGCAGTCAGGATCATTTTCCAAAGCTTTGTTTATCCAGTTAACAAAAGCATATTTTTCTTCCTCTAAAGTCATGTTGAATAACAAGAAATTAGTTCACACTCTAGGTTGACTCTAAAGCCTAAAATAATTTGTACAGCAGTGCTGAAAAGTTCATGTGTCACCAACATGGGGTTCTCCTCTTTGGAAACCCAGACACTTGAATACAGCATGGCTAATAGGAAGTACAAAATTAACAACAAAAAAGAGGGAGAGAGCAGGGTGAACTGATCCTTAGAGAAGTTAGTTACCAAATTCTTTAAAAATTATTCCTTATATTCCTGTAGAGCTCCACTATAATAAAGCCTACCATTGCTCATATTGTGGAGTATGTCTTGCGAGCTAACAAAGCCATACAATAAATACTTAGAATGGCATATGGGCTTCTGCCGTATTCTTCATTAGGAAGCGATGTTTTCCTAGTGCCCCTTCTTGACATTATAGCAGGCACCGTACTTAGGTCATTGTGTTAACCTAGCGCACGTGAAACTCTACTACCTGAGTAAGAATGCTGCGTTCCTTCACTGGACAGCTCGGAAGTGCCTCCCAGAGCACAAATCCCTTCTTTCCTGTTGATGGCTTTGCGGAAGGTTTTGGCAATGTCACTGCTTTTTACCTCTTGGAAAATCTATGAATGAAAATGGGTTGTTAACTCACGATTCGTTTTAAATCAGGCGCAACGGTAAGCCCTTCTATGTTCTTTGAGACTCACCTACATTTTCCCACACGGGTGGTGAGTCTCAAAGGAGATGGACAACTGGGCTTGAGTTTTCAAGATGCTAAATAAATACTACAATACTGCTACTGAAAACGAAGCCAGACAGTCAATTGCACACACTTGTCAAAAACGTTAAGTGCTGCATGCATTGAATCCACTTTAAGCCGAAAACTAGTGTGGTTCAAAGGCATAGATAAATCTGCTAATTTTCTACCAACAAGTAAGACTTTGCTCGTTCCCTGGAGAGAAAAGGCTGAAGGATCCCCTTCTTTAACCACAATTCTTTTTTTTTTTTTTAAGATTTCATTTACTTATTCGACAGAGACAGAGACAGCCAGCGAGAGAGGGAACACAAGCAGGGGGAGTGGGAGAGGAAGAAGCAGGCTCATAGCAGAGGAGCCTGATGTGGGGCTCGATCCCACAACGCCGGGATCACGCCCTGAGCCGAAGGCAGACGCCTAACCGCTGTGCCACCCAGGTGCCCCTTTAACCACAATTCTTAATGCAGAGAAAGATGAAACTTTATGATTCGACCAAAAAAAACCTTTTTTGGGGGTAAAATGGTAAGAGTTTGTTCAAAATTTACAGAATAATAAGGTGAAAAAATGGTTTAAGTTGGCAGCAAAAAGACAACTATGGAGGATAAACACAAAAGAGGCTTTTCAGCGATTGTCGTGTTTGAGTGTTTATGAAATCCAGCTTCTCGTCACAGTGAAGAACGTGGCTAACAAAATGAACGTGTACATTCTAATTGCACAAGAGCAGGCGGTAACAAAGCAAATTTCATACCCCTACCCACCTGCCTGACTGAATGGACATTCTAAAGGACTACCTCTCTATATTTTTTAAAGATTTACTTATTTATTTTAGAGAGAGCACACAAGTGGGGGGGGGGGGAGAGGGGCAGAGGGAGAGAGAGAGAGAGAGAGAATCCTCAAATCCCTGCTAAGCACAGAGCCCGAGGCGAGGCTGGATCCCAGGACCCTGAGATCACGACCTGAGCTGAAATCCAGAGTCAGAAGCCCAACCCACTGAGCCACCTGGGTGCCCCGGGATTATCTATGTATTTTTATTTATTTATTTATTTATTTATTTATTTATTTATTTATTTATTTTTTAAAGATTTTATTTATTCATTCGACAGAGAGACAGCCAGCGAGAGAGGGGACACAAGCAGGGGGAGTGGGAGAGGAAGAAGCAGGCTCATAGCGGAGGAGCCTGATGTGGGGCTCGATCCCAGAACGCCAGGATCACGCCCTGAGCCGAAGGCAGACGCTTAACGACTGCGCTACCCAGGCGCCCCTATCTATGTATTTTTAAATACTGGAACTCACCTAAGCCCAAACTTGTTTCTGCTCTACCAGTGCACATGGCTAAAGCAGCCACCTCCAGTAAAATGAGAGCAAGATGTAGCATCTTCATAAAAATTTCTTTAAAAGGTGCACCTGGGTGGCTCAGTCAGTTAAGCATCTGACTCTTGATTTCAGTTCAAGTCATGATCTCGGGGTCGTGAGATCAAGCCCCGCACAGGGCTCCACGCTCAGTAGGGAGTCTGCTTGGGATTCTTTCTCCCTCTCCTTCTGCCCCCCCACCAAATGTGTGCATGCGTGCTCTCTCAAGTAAAATCTTAAAAAAAAAAAAAAAAAAAAAAAAAAAGGTGTTTACAGCACATAAATGGACTTACAGAAGGGAATGTATGACCCTAATGGAAGAGTTGCTGAACTAACAGAAAAGGAGTCAAAGGCCTTTGGCATAACTGACAGGTATGTACGCACACACACACACACACAGGCGTGTGCACACCCCCGGAGGTGCAGCCCATATTTGAAGTTCATGCACCAGGGTCACGCCATGTAGCAGTTTAGGTTGTTATCTATGAGAACAGGCACAAGGAGAAGTTTGAAATCCAGCCCCACGTGCCACTAACCAAGCCCTGTGTCCTGCACAAGCCGGTGTCAGGCCAAAAGCAGGCAGGGCCTTTTTATATTTAGGTTTCCCAGGAGGGAACCTTTTTGTCATTAGTCCAAATCAGAGAGAAAGACTTTCTGTAACTGGTGTGAAAGTTGTTATAGGTGCTGTGGGTGGCCCTCTCATGAAGTCATGTTCTCCTTTTGCCTTTCTAAAATCCTGACTTCCCTTGGACTTACAAACCCAATTTTATTTAGGAAAACAGGGAGTAGTTAAGGTCCACCAAGTCAAGCTTACTCAGTTTCCATAGCTGTGATTTTTCTGCTCCACCTGTAATTTCAGAGGCAGAATTTTAGAACGGGTGTGCACGTGTGGCGTGTGTGTCTGTGTCTATATAGGTACATAGACTACTCTAAATACTGCACGCAACCGACGAAATCACTTTTCCTCCTTTCTGGCCATGGTACTGACTCCTGTTAAGTGTCCGTAGCGTAGAGCTGACTACTCATGCGCTCTGGGCAATTTCTGAGTAACTGAAATTACTCTTATGTACACTGATTTTTTTAAGACCAACTTTAATTTCATTTAATGTACCTTAACTTCTGAGGCAAGATTACACAACAAAATGGTGACCAGTGAATGTAGCAGTCTTCACTGTGATGCATTTTGTCCCTATAACTCCCCTTTGAGAACTATATATTTGCTCAGTAAAAACGCAATATTCACTATTCTACCTCGTTCTGAACTCCATTTAGTTAGACATTGTCTAGGAAATTAAAATCTGAAAGGTGTGCTTTCCCTCGTGACTGACATTCCATAAATCACTGGCATGATAAAAAAAAAAGCGTCTAAAATGTTATTGCTTCAGAAATGACCTATGGAAAGTTATTATTTTTTTTTTATTAGGACTATATTTGCCTCAAGATCGTTTGCTTTTAAAAATTCGGTTGGTTTCCATGATCACAACTGCAGCTGACAAATAAATGCAAAAAACAAAAAAAGTTTGCTGTGTAATATCCTAAAGCAACTACTTACGTCACTGTAGTTAAGCTCATGCTTGGGAAGGAAAGCAAAGTTGCAATTAGATCAGTTAATTTCAGTTAATTTTTAATTGCTTTACAAAGGTTATATGACCTTCGTTTAGAGTCTAAATATTTTTACATAAATGTTTCCAGCCATGCTCAAACTTTCCAGTTCATGGTATTTTCCTCTGTTCCTTAGATTTAAAAACCAAAATTAAAAGGGATAATTGAAGATTTATGTATCTTCAATTGACTCACCGCAGGCAAATTTGCATTTTATTTTCTACTTTAGGGAAGAAATTGCTCCAGTGGATGATACAGCTATTTGAGTAGAAGCCCTGGCTTAACACGAATCTCTGAAATCAGAGATAACACAAGGCCAACTACTGTGCTGAAGTCTTCTCAATGAATCTTTTCAAAGCTGCCCGTTGTGATACTAATGAGCTCACTGTTTCATGCTGTTTTCCCTCGAGGAGGAAGGACTGGCTTTGTCATGCGTAGGCAAACTCCTGGCGTGCACTGCTTGCTCTGGTTCTATACATTTTTTTCAGCCTCTTATGGAATATATATATATATATATATTTTTTTCTTATTCCTTTGTAAAGTTTCGTCACCTTTCTAGCTCCGTGCAGGACTAGCCGCCAGACGAAAGCAATCCAGAGGCATAATGACTTAGGAGGAAGGAAAGATTTCAGAAAGAATTACAAAATATTGACTGGCTTCCAGGGTTTGAGGCTTGCTTCCAAAGTGTTTCCAAAGTAGTACGTTTGAATTTTTTCCTTTTTTTTTTGGAATCTGTTGTAGGCCTGAGCTTAGTAATAGGAAAAGAACACCGCTTTTTTTTTTTTTTAAACCAGAAAGCACTACCCCCAACAGCTAACATATACTTAGCATTTGCTATATGCCTGGCACTGCTCTAAGCGCTTTACTTATATGAAGTTATTTAATCTGATGAGATCGGTGCTATTAGCAAAAGTCCTAAAGCAGGTCAACAACTTAGTAACATTATGCAACAGCAAATTTCTCACTATGAAAACAAGAGTTTAATGCAGACATTTCTGCTGAAAGAAAGTGCCACACTAGTCTTTTTAAAGATGCAGGGGAAAAACCCCACTATTACCTTGTAGGTATAAAAATCCAGTAATGTCGTTTTGAGATACTTAGAAGAAACAAAATCAAGGTATTAAATTTAACTTTAACATCTGAAGTTTACATATAATTTAGGGACTCTTTTCTGATATATATGTATGTATGTGTGTGTGTGTATATATATATATATTCTTCTCCAAAGTTAACATTAACTGATTTTGTCTGTAGGCTGCTTTGCAATTAACACCTTTTATGGAACAATTTAAATAAAAAACCCCAAGATGCAAGAACATGTTTCTTTCTACTTCCTTATGTTAATACCTGATAGGAATAACTCGCTTCCTTTTTCACAGATGACTAAAATCTACCCATATTGTGACAATTTTTAAGCTGTCGCATTGGTGACAAAGCAGAAGGAAGTGGACAGACATGCGGTCAGACACCCATCTTTCGGCCCAGTCACAGTGGTATCATTCTGAAACTTCAGGCAGGTTATTTTACTGTCCTTCATATTTGAAAAATGAAAGAGTATAAATATATCGATTCCTTCCAATTTTAAAATGTACATTTTAACCTAAAATGTCCTCATTAATATTTTTAAAAAATTCTTAATGATGCCAAAATTATTATGCATATCATTTACTTTTTAAGATTATGCTAAGGTAATCAAACCTTCTCACTTCAAAGCCTCAACAGCTCAGAAGAATCTGCAACATTTCAAGAGCTACAAAATTAACTATTTTCCTAAGATCATTTTTCTCAAAGACACTTTCATAATTTTGTCCTTAATAATACTGGCCACATTGCAAATCTTAATGATTTAGGTCCGTTCTTTCTAGTAGATTAAAATTCTGGGCAGTAAATTATCTCCAAAATGACCAATCATAGTTAACTATTGCTCTAAGCTGCTTTAAATTCACAATTCAACATGCAGTTACAAGGGGAGCACGTTTATATCCGTGGACATGCAAGTGCTCATAGTGCAAGTCAATTGTAACTTACTATTGAACACAGAATTCAAAACAAAAGGCTTTGGCAATAACTGAAGACAAAAACAGTGGGGAGGAAATCAGTATTTCAAAAGAAGCCGGCAAGAATGCTACCATTATAATTATGACGCGTCTACATTTTTAAAACAGCAGCCCTCCCCGCCCCCCGCCAAATGCTCTCAGCTCTGCAGACATCATTATTTAGTCAATTTGCTTCTGGAGCTCTTAACAGTGTCCTAAAGGAGTTAGTTCTAATGGGAGAGAACATACCAGAATTTCACTGGCTATAGTGAGCCTCAGTTACCATGGAAAAGGAGGAGAAGAGTGCTGGGGAGTTTGGGATAAACACCAGGCAACTAATTACCTGTTTACAACACAGTAAAAGGAATGCCTAACTAGATCTAGCCAAACCCGGCCCTAAATTAATAAATAAAACCAATAAAATCTCAAGGGCAGAGGCAACAGCTACATCTCAAATACTCTTGTCAACGGCTGTGGACTGAAAATGGCGCCCAATCACCTTGATCACTAGCAGCTAAGGCTAGTTAGTAAGGGGCGCCACATAAACGCTCTCCAAGCACTGACTATGCAACTAGGTGCTTGGAAGTAGAAGAACTAAGTCAGCCCCGAACCTTGAGGAGTATGTGATGATACCAGAAGAGGAAGACAAAAATTTTAAATGCCTCTTCCAATGGACTAAAAAGATATGCTTCTAACTTGTAATTATCAAAATTATCATCGTAGAGAAAACCGTACGGTTAAATACTACGAAGGCGAGAGTCGCAAACATCTTTTTAATCAGAAAGTTCAACTCAGGAAGCTTCCAAGACTGTGAGTCAGGGTGTAGCATTAACATCTGGAAGCACCCTCCTCCCCCAGGGAGACACCAAGGGAGACAAAAGAGCACTTCAAGAATGGCACTTAGCACCTTGAAAAATGCCCTTTAATGAAGCCCTAGAGCAAATGGTTCGCCTTTCACAGCAAGTACTGTGCTCTAGCTTTGATTCGGTCAATGTTCTTTTTCTCAATTCGTTTGCTAAGATACTCTAATGGCTAAAAGAACTACCTGTGGTGGGATGAGAGAAATTCTATTAGTTGTAACAGTACTAATAACGATACATTTAGGAACTTCATAGGACTCATTACTGTAAGATCCCGCTAGACAAAGGAACAGTCGTGACTCCTAATAAAGGTGGATTTTCACATACTTACATAAACAAATTCATCGAAACTTATCTTCCCATCTTTATTCCTGTCACCATCCAGCATGAGTTTTTGAATAATTTCTCTCACTTTATATCCTGGTAATGGCATATTGGCTTCCTTGAAAAGCTCATGAAGTTCATAGTCACAGATGAATCCATTGCTGTTGAGATCTTTGTAGGAAGGGAGAGCAGGCAAAAAAAGGAAAAGTTTAGGAGAAATAAGTTAACCTCTCAGAGTATTCTTAGGATCAGAGCATTTTTCTTCATTTGAGACTCAGTTCCTAAGCTCGCCTGAATACAGTGCTCGCTCTTCTCACTGTTGGTATCTAAGGTTGTTTTAAAGGGAACTGCAAATCTTAACTGAAAGAGCATGGTTTTACATCATGTTTCCTGTATTTTAAACAGTGTATAAGTAGCTTCACTTAAAAATAGCATCCTTAATACTAACAAAGCAGAGTTGCCTAATAAATTATTTTTAAATCAGAAAGCTGACAGGACTTTTAAAAAATAATAGACTATATACCAATAAAACACCACCATGGTATGAAACAATTTCTACTGTATCTATTTAGAAGTTTTATGCCCCTCATTCTCCCGTTAGTCTAGTAGAGTATTGTAGGAATTGATGC